>NW_005871559.1:440281-461985 GCF_000147115.1 Myotis lucifugus | reverse complement strand
GGTCCCCAGCGGCGTCGGGGGTGACGGCCCCCTGCGCGGCGGGGGCTCGGTGCGGGTCCCGGCCCTGCATGGTGGGAGCCTGCTTCCTCCCGGATCCCGGGGGCATGAAGGCGTCGCTGCCTTCCCTTCGGCGGCCCGTGGGAGAGAGAGGTCGATGGGCGCAGTGCTTCCCCTGTGCCGCAGCGCCGGGCCTCGGAGCTGGGAGGCTCCTTTCCTTCGTCCCGGGAAAGAAAGCGGGTCTCCGCCCCCCCCCCCTCCCCACCTCCACCGGGAAGCCCTCCCCCAGCTCGGGAGGGGCCCTGGGCGTCTCCCAGGAAGACTTCTGGAAGCACAGCTGTTGGAGGTGCAGCCTGTCCTCCTGGCAAGGCGCAGGGTTCGCTGGCGGCCCTGAAACTTGAGACGGAGATGCCGGTGCGGAGGGCAGGCGTCCCAGCGCCACCCTACGTGTGGGGTTGGCTCTGGGCAGAGGTCTCTTTTTTTTCCAAAGGCACTGAAATGCCTGGCCCTCCCTCTGCCTTCGCTTCCTTCCTCGTGGGCTAGGTGTTAGCCTCAGGTGGCTTCTGCCTCAGCAGCAGAACTTCTTTGGACTCTGCAGGGAGCCCCGGCTGCACCCCAGCTCTCGCCAGGGCAGGGTCCCTGCTCAGCGGGGTTATTGGTTCAGTCCCTGGACTGGCTCAGGCCTTCGTAGGGTGTTCTCTGCAGGCTGCCTCGGAAGTTTCCTGGGAGATTCCAGAAAAGTGTGAAGAAGAGGAGGAACATTTCCCACCCACCCCCCTTTTTTTTGGGGGGTGAGGGGGGAGAGCCATGAACCCAGAAACATTACCCATTTGCCGGAAGTTGAAACACTAGATACAGGGCTCTGGGTGACATTTTCCTCCTCTGGAATAAATGATTAATCCATTTGTTCCTTTGTTATGTTCCTGAAATGCCCCCACCCTCCCGTTTCCTCTCCAACCGCCTTCCCTGGCGGTTTGTTGGCCCCATGGCTGCAGGTTACCCACAGTGCTCCCTTTAATGGCGCGCTGGTCGGGCTCTGCTTTGCTGCTCTGGTCTTGCCAGTTTGAGCTGGCACCGAGCCTGTGAAGATGTTCTGGTTTTTGTTTTTGTTTTTTAAAACAAATGGTGTTGGGACTGCAGCCCTCGGCCTTCCTTTAAGCTCTGCTTACTCTATCTCAAATTTTGAGCACTTCCATTGCAACCAAACCCATTGTAGCATATGCCCCAGCGCGAGAGAGCCCTTTCACACAAAACAAAGGGTGAAAGACAGGAATGTGTTTTATTAAAAGAACTTAATCCTCTTCTCTATTTTAATATAAACTCCATGTACAGGGAGAGAATGGATGGCTGAGTTGCAGGAGGTATGGGCTAGAAAGCGCTCCCCTAAAGTAAAGAATAAACCAGTCTCCTCTTTGCCCTCAGTTTAGATAACCTAAAGGTTTATTGTCAACTAACACCAAGGAATTTTAGTAATGGCATTCCCCGCCTCACACACACTTCTTTCAAAAGTATTTTGGCAACTGGCCATTGCTCAATTAACTTTCTTGATTGCAAAATGCACACTTAGTTTGATGGGAGACTTATCTTGCTCTTAACACCTCCCACCCCACTGGCTCTCTTGCTTTACTGCTACTCCCTGTGCACAGGTCCTGCCACTGCAGGTCCCCCGTGGGTGCTGCCAGCCGAGTGATTCCTCATGAGGGTGCCCTGCCTCTCTGTGTGAGGCCGGTGTGGCTGGCCCTCGAGTTGAGTTGGCATGTGGAGCTTGGGTACAGTGTGACAGAGGAATGACTCAAAACCAGTTAGTGGACTGGGATGTAGCCTCTGGCGTAGAAAGCAGCCGGGAACAGAGGGGAGTTCCTGTCCTCAGCTGTCCGTCATGACCACTGGCTGGCTGTCAGAGGAGTAGGAGGCAACCGGGGAAGAAGACTCAACCTCAGAGGTGGTCTGACTTTCCTTTCGGGGGGGCCTGAGCCTTCACCACTGTTTGCAGTTTTCTCCTTCTCCTTGGCCAAGAGGAAGGCCAACTGGGCCTCCCCTCCTGGCCTCCTTCCTCTGCTGCATGACTGTTTCTGGCATGGGCTCTTTCTAACCAACTTCCTGTGTGTCCCCTGGCCTCTTCGTTCTAGCTGCCTAACTCTCCCTGGTACACTCTGTGCTATATGGTGTTTTTTTTTTGGTTTCCTGTAAACTGCTGCCTTCCAGCTGTTTCCAGATGAGGTTCAACAGCCCTTTTGAGGGAGGAACTAAGTGCAGGGGAAGTTGTGGTTGTTTTTCCCCAGCCCTGTGAAGTGGTCTCGGGACTGTGAATATGCTCTGTTCCTGAACATGCAAAGTCTTGGCCTCCTGAAGGGTCTTTGGCAGGCTGACTTTGGGTGGGGAAATAGGATGTTGGAGGAATCGGGACTGTGAGTGCCCAGTGGCCCACGTGAGTAAATAGCAGTGCTGATGGGACTCCAACTTCATATCGTTTCCTTAAAACCCATGTCCTTCCTATCTTTTTTTAAAAAATATATTTTACTGATTTTTTACAGAGAGAAAGGGAGAGGGATAGAGAGTTAGAAACATCCATCAGCTGCCTCCTGAACACCCCCTACTGGGGATGTGCCCACAACCAAGGTACATGCCCTTGACCGGAATCGAACCTGGGACTCTTCAGTCCACAGGCCGACGCTCTAGCCACTGAGCCAAACTGGTCAGGGCTGTCCTTCCTATCTTGATTGTGTGCTCAATAATTGGGACGTTTTGAAGGGAAATAGTTGCTTTCCCCAAGGCAAAATCTCTATGATAGAAGCGTACCTTTTCTCAGCCTTTCTGTCACTGTAAAATGGGGAGGATAAAACTGCCCTGCAGGGTGAATGTTAGGATTAATTGAGATAATGTCTCCGAATGTGTCTAGTACCTGGCAAATAAGAGGTTTAACAGGCGGAATCCAACTCTGCATCCTCATTCAACTGACATTGACTAGGAGCCCCAGTTTCTCATCTGTAAACTAAAGGAAATGATGTATCTGACAGGTCTTTTAGTGTGGCTTTCAAATGTGTGCTCGACGGATACTCAGTAGACACATTCTTGGTTTGCCCATACTTTCTAAGGCTCCACAATGGAGCTGTGTAATCTAGAACACAGTTCATGGTTCTTGTCCTCTTAGCATTTTAAGGAATGTCACACATGTAAATCACCCACACAGATTCTGAATGCATCTAGTATATAGCTCTTTGTGGTTGGTTTTGGTTTCACTTCTCTAGCTTTTTATGTAGCTCTTTATTAGGGAGCCTTGGTGTGAACCTGAGGGGAGGGGTGACGGTCTTTTTATGTATTTAGAGACAAGCAGGAGCTCTGCACAATGGGTTTCTGATGAAGTGGAGATTTGAGGAGACCTTTTTTTTTAAAACTTTTTTTTAATATGTTTTATTGATTTTTTTTACAGAGAGGAAGGGAGGGGGATAGAGAGTTAGAAACATCGATGGGAGAGAAACATCGATCAGCTGCCTCCTGCACACCTCCCACTGGGAATGTGCCCGCGACCAAGGTACATGCCCTTGACCGGAATCAAACCCGGGACCCTTCAGTCCGCAGGCTGACGCTCCATCCACTGAGCCAAACCGGTCAGGGCTTGAGGAGACCTTTTAATTTGGACTGTGAGATGGCCTTGGGATACAAGTTTCTAGACTGTGACTTGAGTAAGTGTAGCCTGTATAGTAACCCTTTGTTCTTGACCCAAGGCGGGAATCTCTGCCAGACTTAAGGAATAGCAGGGATTAAAGGTTTAGAGCACTGTGCTCTTCAAACTTTAAGTTTTCAAAAGAAGAACTTTCTGATGCTAGGCCTGGTAACTAGTTGTAAATGGGAACCGTTTACACAAATGACTAAGTTAATTTGACTCTTCTGCAACCATGCTGAAGACACAGTTTTTCTTCCTGTGCTTTCTTTAGTTCTTTATCATTATATTAGGGGCCCAGTGCACGAATTTGTGCACCTTGAAAGGAACTGTGGGCCACGAGGCTGCAGTAGGCACGGGGGCGGGTCTTGGCCCATCCTCTGCACCCCTGCCCAGCCCCTCCCACTGCAGCAACCAGACCCCCTATCTGTCGGCAGCTCCCCTTCCGCCTCCTCCGCTCCCACATGCTGACAGCGTGCTGAAGGCGCGGAGCAATTGGGTCCAGTGCCAGCAGTGGGTGTGAGTGGGAGCAGTGTCCACAGAGGGTGTGAGCCGCAGCTGCTGCCCTGATCGCCCCTTAGGAGCAGAGGGAGGTGGAGAAGCCCTCAGGGACAATCAGGGCCAGCAGCTGTTCACACCTGCGGATGGCGCCAAGCGATTGGGACCCAGGCTGGGCACCAGCAGCAGGTGCGAGCAGCGGTTCTGGCACTGGCTATGGGTGCGAGTGGGGCTGGCTCTGGCAGTGGGTGTGAGAAGTGGCTACTGGCCCCGATCTCCCCTTAGGAGCAGGGGGAGGTGGAGAAGCCCTGAGGGGCAATCAGGGCCGGCAGTTGCCTCTCATATCCGCTGACAGCGCCAAGCGACCAGGGCCAGTGCTGGGCGCTGGCAGCGGGTGCAAGCGGGGCTGGTGTCAGCAGTAGGTGCGAGCACTGGGCGGAACCGGGGCATGCAGGAGCAAAGAATTTCAGTAACCACCAGAGGCTCACCTCAATGACAGCGACTGGTGTCCTGCCTTGGTCTGGCGCCCCCACTCACCTGCTCCACCACCCTGCTGCGGCCAATGCCCACCATGTTCCACACATGCCCCCTGGTGGTCAGCGCACATCATAGCGACTGGTTGTTTGGTTGTTCTGCTGTTTGGTCTATTTGCATATTAGCCTTTTATTATATAGGATAGTGTGCCATTAAAAGGTTTGGATGGGAGCGAGGGCTACAGAGATGAGAAGGACAGGCTCTCTCCTTGAGGAGCTCACAAACTTGGCGTGGGCAACAGATAGACAATTGTAGAACAATTAGCAAGGACTGTGATAAAAAACATGAACCAGGTCTATGGTGGTGCCAACGATTTAGTGTGTGTGTGTTTACATAACTGGTATCAATGTGGACTGTTTCCCCTGACATCAGGGTTTAATGTGCATTGCCCCTTTCCCATGTTAAGGGTTAAAAATTATGAATCACATTGCCCAGCAGGAAGCCCCAGTGTTCCTTTTACCTATCATCTTCCCTTTAGTAGTTTAGGACCAAATTTCCTTTTTATATAGAGCCCGATTGGCTAAATGCCATCCTGATGGAAAGGCGAAGGGTGATAAAATCGGGAATATCCTGGGAAAAGAGGCTAGAAGAGAGGTGGTGGGAGTTTATTTACTAGGTTAGGAGAAGAGAATCAGATTAACTGAGCAACAACTATATCCTAGATTCTCTTTATGTTATCTTAAGCATTTCTCACACTAACCTTCTCAGGTAGGTCATGGTTGAGTTCTTATTTTTCATATTTAAAAAAAAGAAAGAAAACCTGAGCATAGAAGTTAATTTGTCTTATCACCAAGAGGTTAGTCAACTTGTCCAAGACAGTGTTTGGAGCTGAAATGTTATCTCCCTTATCTGCTCATTAAAGTCTGCAGTCTTGTTAGAGAGGTGGCGAAAATACCAATTTTTCTCCTAACGGAAGATATGGAGGATCCAAGATGGGGAAAATGAATGCCTTTAGGTGGCCCCATCCCCTTTCGTGGCTGCCCTTCCCCACTGGTGAAATCCTATCCTTTCTTCAAGACTCAGCTTGGACACCAATTGCCCTGATAAACCCAAAGGGAGTAAACGCCATGGTCCTCTGTAAGTCCACAACCCTTATTGATTCTGCCTCATGCCATTACATAGACCTAGAATTTCCGCTGTCTTCACCTTTGATTTGCCCATAGAACCTAACAGTGTCTGGCACATACTGAGTGATTAGGAAATATATATGGAATTGAAAAGGGACGCTCAGGTACCTGGTCTTGCTTCTGCAAACTTTTATTTATCTTCAGCTGTGCAAAGGCAAACCACCTCTGTGGAACAATGCTTTATGGGATGTTGGTGTGGAGTGGGACAACAGGCCAAAGTGTTTTGCTAGGTGGTGGGTGTATTGTGGCTCATCTGGACTGGAGTGGTAGGCAGATTAATGCCCCCACCCTCACCAAGATGTCCACATCCTAATCCCCACAACCTGTGAATATGTTGGGTTACACAGCAAAGAAGAATTAAGGTTGTTAATCAGTGGGTTTAAAACGGGAATATTATTTTGGATTATTTGGACGGCCCCAATGTAATCTCAAGGGTCCTCCTTAAAAGTAGAAGAGGAAATCAAAAGAGAGAACCAGAGAGAAAGAGCAGCGGGAGGGCTTGGCCTGATGTTGGCTTTGAAGCTGGAGGAAGGGGCCCAGAGTTAAGGAATGTGGGCTTCCTCAAGAAACTGGAAAAGGCAAGGAACAATTCTCCCTTAGATCTTCAGAAGGAATTCAGTCTGCTGTCATCTTGATTTTAGCCAATGAGACCCATTTCAGACTTCTGACCTCCAGGACTATCTACACTAATAAAAGACAAAGATGCTAATTGACCAGACCTTCACTGTGCCCACCAGCCAATCAGAAGAGTATGCAAATTAACCCAACAAAGATGGCCGTTAAATTTGCATACTGCAGGTGGGGCGGGCAGCGCCAGATGCCCGCCTGCGGGATCCGGCCGCAGATCGGGGACTGGAGAGGCGGGGCGGGCAGCGTCAGACGCCACCCAGGGAGGCGGAGCTGGTGATCACCCGGGCCAGAAGCCTGAGGCCTGGGCAGGGGCGGAGCCTGCAATCAGAGCAGGCTGGGGGTCCCCTGCCCAGGCTTAATGCCCCAGCCAGAGGTCTTAGGCCTGGGCAGGCGATTGGAGCGGACTGGAGGTCCCCTCCCCAGGCCTAAAGGCCCTGGCCAGAGGTCTTAGGCCTGGGCAGGTGATCAGAGCGGACTGGGGGTCCCCTGCCCAGGCCTAATGCCCCAGCCAGAGCCTGAGGCCTGGGCAGGGGCGGAGCCAGCGATTGCATGGGGCTGGGGGTGCCCTGCCCAGGCCTAGCGTTTGGCCTAAGGCCTTAGGCCTAGGCAGGGGCTGAGCCGGGGATCAGTGTGAACTACAGAGGAAACACCTTTTCTGACCGCTCATTGGCTAAGCTCCCTGTATGCCACTGGTAATATTCTTAGTAACTTGGGTAATAAGAATCCAAGAAGGTGATGTAGGGTTTTTCCACCTCATTCCTGGAGAAAAAAATGAAGGTCTGCTGCTGGAGGGGCTAAGAAATATCATATCCTGCCCTAGCCGGTTTGGCTCAGTAGATAATGTCTCGGCCTGCCTACCACAGGGTCTGGGTTCAATTCTGACCAAGGGCATGTACCTAGGTTGCAGGCTCTTCCCTGGCTGGGGCCCAGGTCAGTGCTCATGCAGGAGGCAACCAATCAAAGTGTTCCTCTCACTTTGATGTTTCTCTCTGTCTTTCCCTTTCTCTTCCACATTCTCTAAAAATCAATGGAAACATATCCTCAGGTGAGGATTAAAAAAATAATAAAGAAATGTCATATCCTATGAAAGACACATCTTGAAAATGCCTAAAGAAAGTTGTCATTTTTTCACGGTGAAGGGACTGGAGTCCATGTTGATGAAAACACCTTGGTGGCTGCAGTGACTGACAGTGGCTGCAGCAGCGGGGTGATGGGGCTGGTGCCTTCCCCTGATCAGCCCGGTCGCCTCTCACAAAGGGAGGCCAGACTGCGGCTTAGGCCTGCTCCCCAAGGGGAGCAGGGAGAGGGCCTAAGCCGTCAGTAGGAAATCCCCTGAGGGCTCCCAGTATGTGAGAGGGGGCAGGCTGGGCTGAGGGACCCCCCACCCCTGCATGAATTTTGTGCACCGGGCCCCTAGTCAGATAATAAATTTGTATTCTAAGCCATAAATTTTGTGGTTATTTGTTATAGCAGCAAGAGAAACTAATACAGACTTGGTTTCCAAAGTTTATTAAGGTAATGTTTTTAAGCACATAACCCAAGTATAAAAAAGTCTTTCTTATTTCTTCTCCCACCACCGGAGAGCATAGCAGCACGCCCTGGAGTTATATCAAGTTCTGCTGAGTGTATTAGGCGCCAGTTCAGGGGATCTTGTGATAGGAGGGACCTCGTTTAAAAGGAAAAGTCTGGCCCTAACTGGTTTATATCAAGTTCTGCTGAGTGTATTAGGCGCCAGTTCAGGGGATCTTGTGATAGGAGGGACCTCGTTTAAAAGGAAAAGGCACATCCCCAGTAGGGGGTGTTCAGGAGGCAGCTGATCGATGTTTCTAACTCTCTATTCCTCTCCCTCTCTGTAAAAAAATCAATAAAATATATTTTTTTTAAAAAAGGAAAAGTCTGTGAAGTGGGCCTTATTCTTGCTTCTCAGTACAATTCCTACAGTAGAGTATTGTAGAAACTTAATGTTACTTATTTTTAAGGATTCATATAATGGCTGATGAAAAATTCACTGTGAGCTCCCATTGAATTAAATTACTGAAATTGAATTACTTCTTGGGTATAATATGTTCAGTCCAGATAGCAAATCGCTTAGGTAATATATTCCATCTTTTGTTGGAATTCTTTCTATAGTTAGAATTCCAGGCCACAGGACTTGTGTTTTAGTCAGAGCTCTTTTGGCTACATGGATCAGGGGCCCTCATACAATGGGGGTTTATTGCAAGTACCAGGAAGGGAGCTGGTTATCTGGAAGGGTGCTGGTAATTTCATGATAATTCCGGGATTCCTGCATTGGCTAATTCCATGGAGGCTGCAGCTGGGTTCCAGGCAGCTCTGGGTCCTCAGCAGGAGAATTTGCCCTTCTTTCCTGATAATTAGGTACTTCCCTTAGTGACTGGTCTCCTCTCTCAGGCTCTGTTTTTCTTTGTGGCTTTCATCCTGCTGCCACCAGCTGGCTCTCTCACCTGCTGTCCTGTTCTCTGCTTCACAGCTTCTGCTTATGGGAACTTCTGCCTCGGCCTGGCTGGAGCTTGCAGTGGCCTGTGTTTCACACACAGACCTTGCTTCGAGCTTTCTATTACCATCAGCGCTCTTTGCCAGTTGTCTAATTAAATTAGCCTCAGCCTCCATTTCAAATGTTTGAGGGGGAGACTAGCTGGCCCCTCCCTCTCTGAGTAGACCCTCACCAGCCACAGAGCGTGCATCTAGCCATGGTCTTTGGACTGGTTGCTCTTGACACAAGTGCTTATTCTTTTCAGAAGTATTCATCAGGTCTCTATTGTGTGCCAGACACTGCTCCAGCTCTTGGGGATACAGTAGTCAACAGGACAGATGAGTCATCTCCCCTCACAGGGTTTATATTCTAGTAGGAGAATCAGCAAGCAAAGTAGATTTCTATTGTTCCTGCAGTGAAGAACATATAGCAGGAGGGAAGATGGCAAGTGACAGGGGATGGAGGTGAGTGGATACTTTATCTCCGCTGATCTCGGAAGTTCTTTGAGGAGGTGACATTTCAGGTTTGAACTGAAACCTGAGGGGATAGTCATCCAGGCAGTGAAAGAGCCCTAGGCAAAGGCCTAAGGTGGGATGAATGTGGCACAGTCCAAGGCTAGAAAAAGGGCCAGCAAAGCATGGCTGGTATGTGGGGGCAGGGGTGAGTAGTCAGAATGACTGAAGAGGGGAGGGGCCTTGTTGGCCTTGGTAATAAGTTGGGAAATTATGCTCATTGCACTGGGGAGTACGGTTCGTTTAGGCCACTCTGGAGACTAGTCAATAGGAGGCCATGAGTGGAAACGGGTACCACTGAGGGTCTGTTGGCACCATTCTCAGACGAGGATGGTAGCAGTGTGGGTGATGAAAAGTGGATGATTCATGGTGGGTTTTGAAGTCGCTGATGGATTGGACATTCAGGATGAAAGGAAAAAAAGAAAAAGAAATTAACAATGACTCTGAGGTTTTGGTCTAAGCCCTGGGAGCCATTACTGGAATGAGAAAGCTGAGATGGTTTAGTCAGCTGCATGGCTACCACTGCTGTGCATGCTAAACTTGGCTGCCTGGCCACCCTGAAAGACGGAGCTGTGGGTGGGGCAGCTCCCCTGGGAAGAGGCTGCAAGGGGGTGACCCAGTGACAGCCTCACTATTATCAGAACAATTCTCCGCTTAGCCTGACCAGTCCAGCCACCCTGGGTTCTTCGGTCCATGCTGCTCATCTAGCCTCCCTACCCTCTGTCGTGCCTCATGAAGGGGATAATTGGGGAGGGGAAGTTTTGGAGTTTTGAGCTGGCTTTCGGAAAGTAGTGATTTTTTTCTGGTGAAATACATACTATCCTATATCCTGAATGGTGTTTTTACTCAGTTGGGGCTGGTTGTGGTGGAGCAATATTGCTGGTCTTGAATGCCCTAAAGACACTTCTCTAAATCTAGCATTCTTAATGTATTCGGGGTTAGACTGCATCATCAGAAAACTCTTCTGGAAGGAGGCAGTGTACAAGGGGGTTTTTTTTGGTAGCTCCAGAAAAGTGTCCACGATCTGGAAAAATAATTCCAAAAGCAGAATTCCTTGTCATTAGCTTTTGAGTCTCGGAAGTGAACATAAAGCATCCCACTAACAGTGAAGAAGAAAGCTAAGTCAGAGTTCATAAGGGGCCAGCAGAGAGAGCCAGACTGCTGGTGGGAACAGAGGCTTGTGGAGCTGCAGTTGCTCTGGGGAGTGGAAACATGGGGACTGAGGCAGCACACTTCCACTGTTTCTGAAAGCAGCTCCTGGGCCTCTTTTGGTCAGTGACTATGAGACAAACTCAGTCATAGAAACAAGAAGCAGCACCTTATATAGAAAGTAAGGGGATTAACCTAGTTTCTGGATATTTACCCAATAATCTAGCTTAAAAAAACCTACAGAACTTCTTCCTATGCTCACAGGGTAACTGGCCCATTTGCAAATGGACTACCTTGTCTTATGGGACCTACCCAGATAGCTTAATACTGAGCTTTAGAGAAAGCTAATTTACAATTCTTTTACTTATTAAAACAAAACACTTGCAATGAATTCTTAAAACCATTTATGATTATATTAGATTTTTGTTTTAAACAATTATTTTCTAGTTGAGTAGTAGGGTCTCTTAAATTGCCTCCTTTGTTTTTTAAGTTATTAAATAGATCTTCTGCCTTAGAGCAGGACTCTTTCATTCACTTATACAGACAAGTTGTTGTTTAACAACTTTATTGAGGTATCATTTACATATCACAGAATGCACTCATTTTAAGTTCATTCAGTTTTTAAAAAAATATATTTTATTGATTTTTTACAGAGAGGAAGGGAGAGGGATAGAGAGTCAGAATCATCGATGAGAGAGAAACACCGATCAGCTGCCTCCTGCACACTCCCCACTGGGGATGTGCCCACAACCAAGGTACATGCCCCTGACCGAAATCGAACCTGGGACCCTTTAGTCCGAAGGCCGACGCTCTATCCACTGAGCCAAACCGGTCAGGGCAGTTCATTCAGTTTTTAGTTGTACAATCGGTGGTCACAATCCAGTTTTAGAACTGTATTCCATCACCACACTACAATCTCTCATGCCCTTTTGTGGTTAATCCCAATTCCCACCTTAGCCCCAGACAACCACTAATCCGCTTTCTGTGTCTGTGGATTTGCCTTTTGTAGACATTTCATATAAATGGAATCATATTATACGTGTCCTTTTATGTCTGACTTTTTTCACTTAGCATGTTTTCGGGATTAACTCACGATGCAATGCATGTCAGTATTTTATTCCTTTTTATTCACGAATAGTCTTCCATTGCATTAGTATGCCATTTTTGTTTATCCACTCATTGACAGACATGTCTTTGAGGGAAGCCTACTACCTTCATTACTTGGGTATTGACTTTCCATTTCCTGTAACAGAATTCTCTCACCGATTCAGATAGGGACTTCCTTACTGGTGAGACTAGGAAGTGTCAATGGATGTGGTAGAAAGATGATTGGATTGGACAACACAGGACAGTGCAGTGGTGCCACTGACTAACAATATATCACTTAGCTCCTCTAAGTCATGGTGTCCTTAACTGTAAAAAAAAAAAAAAAAGCAAGAGAGAAGAGAGTCATGTTTACTGATCTTATTTTTCTTAACAGACCTTTTGTTTTTGAGAGATACTGCCTTAGAAACAAGTTGCATTGAGCAATATGAAAGAACAAACTGCTGGTATGTGCAACAACATGGATGAATCTCAGAGACATTATGTTGAATGAAACAAGCCTTACCCAAAAGAGTATACAACAATTCCACTTATATGAAGTTCTAGGATAGATGTAAGTAACCCGTGGTGAAGAAAATCACACAAGTACTTGCCTCTGAGGGAGGCTGGAGAGGGGAAAGGGAGAATACAGTCACTGCTAATTGTTATGGGTGTTTTTAAAAAAATGTTTTGTTGATTTCAGAGAGGAAGGGAGAACAAAAGAGGGATAGAAACATCAGTGATGAGAGAGAATCATCAATTGGCTGCCTCCTGCATGACCCCTACTGGGGATCCAGCCCGCAACCTGGGCATGTGCCCTGACTGGGAATCGAACCCTGACCTCCGGGTTCATGGGTCAACATTCAACCACTGAGCCACACCAGCCAGGCATGGTTATGGTGTTTTTTTATGGTTTTTTTTTTTTAAGGAAGTGATAAAAATGCTTTAAAATTAGAGAATGGTAGTAGCTGCACAACTCTGAATATACTAAAACCAACAAACACTCTTAGTTTAGTTTATTTTTTAAAATATATTTTATTGATTTTTTTACAGAGGGGGAGGGAGAGGGATAGAGAGTTAGAAACATAGATGAGAGAGAAACACCAATCAGCTGCCTCCTGCACACTCCCTACTGGGGATGTGCCCGCAACCAAGGTACATGCCCTTGACCGGAATCAAACCTGGGACCCTTGAGTCCGCAGGCCGACGCTCTATCCACTGAGCCAAACTGGTTAGGGCACCAACAAACACTTTTAAAGGGTGAATTTCATGGTGTGTAAATTATGTTTCAATAAAGCTGTTGTTTAAAAAAATATTTCAAAAACAGTTCAGGTTTTCAATATTAACTTTAGGGAATCTGACTTGGGAAGCACAGAACTATATGATGTTAACGATCTTAAATATGTCAGTGTCTAGAAATTTCATAATTCTCTCTCTTCCGTGTACAGAAAATGAGAGTGATTGGGAAAGTGACCTGCTCTAAGCATTTCCCCTAGATTAAAATTGACTCAGAAATTGGTTCTCCAACTTGCCCCCTCTGTAAGGTAATCCTATTAAGAAGACCTTTTCCCCTCTTTTTTTAAAAAAAAATATATTTTATTGATTTTTTTACAGAGAAGAAGGGAGAGGGATATAGAGTTAGAAACATCGATGAGAGAGAAACATTGATCAGCTGCCTCCTGCACACCTCCCACTGGAAATGTGCCTGCAACCAAGGCACATGCCCCTGACCAGAATTGAACTTGCGACCCTGAGCCAAACCAGCCAGGGCCCTCTTTAAAAAAAAAAAAAAATATATATATATATATATATATATATATATATATATATATATATATTTGATTTTCCACAGAGAGGAAGGGAGAGGCATAGAGAGTTAGAAACATCGATGAGAGAGAAGCATCGATCAGCTGCCTCCCGCACACCCCTTACTGGGGATGTGCCTGCAACCAAGGTACATGCCCTTGACCAGAACCGAACCTGGGACCCTTCAATCTGCAGGCCGACGCTCTATCCACTGAGCCAAACCAGTCAGGGCGATCTTTTTCCCTCTTAACATTGTCTGTTAGGGGGTCACAACTCAAATGCCCACATGGGCCAGGAAATAAAGCTGGCCATTTGTAAGGCTAAGGGGACCTTTGATATCTTTTATTTTTTGCCTTTCAAAGTCATGGTTACAGAGAAACATTTCTTTGTTATGAAAACCATGCGGGCATAAGTGAAATGGACTTGGTCTCTGTGATGGAAAGGCAATAGGGAGCAGTGGGGTCTGTGGTGAGGTAGAGAATGTCTGCCTGATCTAAAGGGGACAGCCATCACTCGGCTCCAGGTGATTCTTGCCAGTGTTACAAGATCTGGCATATTTGAAAAATTGGAAGAAATCTGAATTTGTATGTGAACTCCACTTTTAAGTTTTGTTTCAGTCTATAATTTACTGTCTGAGTTCAGATATTAGGTATTCTGGGAAAATGAGTTTAATCTAGGTTGGATGTAGTTTAGAACTGAGTTTTAGCTGAAGAGATGAAGGAGTGTGTTGTGCTGTTTGCCACAGGCACAAGGAAAGTCTTTTGATGTGTTCTCACTCTTTTGTGTTCTTTTTGCCCCAGGCTCTATTTAAAGTCACAGGACTATCATCTTCTAGATACAAAAATCTTAAGACTGTCTGCCTGATAAACCCCAGAAGAATGCATGCTCCTAGTAATCAAATACTCCGAGTTATGAGGAACTTGGGCAATTATTTAAATAATCTTGTCTTGGAGTTGGAAGGTTGATTCTCCATTTTGTGAAATTCTTGGACCATAGATTACTCTTAGCTTTACATTCCACTTTGGACTATTACCCCTTCACCACCATGCTTGATTGAGGTGGGGCTGTTTCATGGAGTGATTCTGTGGTGAAGGAAAGGGATAATAATTTGACTTAACTCCAGACAATTGATTTGGTTATAATTGAAACAAGATTATAATTTTAAATTAGACTGAGGAAGCCTCTCTCTTGGCTCCTGTTTAAAGTTTCTAACCTATATATTTGACCTTACATTACCTCTGTCTTTACCTCCCCAGTGTAAGTGTGTGTGTGTGTTTGCGG
This sequence comes from Myotis lucifugus, assembly GCF_000147115.1. Lineage (NCBI taxonomy): Eukaryota > Metazoa > Chordata > Mammalia > Chiroptera > Vespertilionidae > Myotis > Myotis lucifugus. The sequence continues at coordinate 447,216 of NW_005871559.1, read as the reverse complement.
TGGTTAAGAAAGGAATGGACCCTCCCCCCAACACACACATTCACACACAAGAGTATGGTCTGTGTAGCCACCTTGCACACGTTCCCTACCTTTTCTAGCTCTTGGGTTTTCTATCCATATTTGATCTGATCTGGAAAGATTTTGGCAGATAGCTGTATGGTTCTTAAACACCATATCTTCTGCTTCTAAACGATATTGAAATAGAATTTGGATTTATTAGAGGTACACTGTTTTCTCTGCTGAGACAGGTTAACTGGAAAGTTGGGTAATTATTCTTCTAAGCTTAGAACTTACTTTTTGGAATTTGACTGTATTTCCAGGCCCTTTTCCAAGAAAAAAAAATTCTAACACCCAGAGATAACCACTGTTAATTCCCTAGTGTTTATCTTTCCAGACCTTGTGGTTTTTTTTGTTTGTTTTTCTTTTTTTAGGAATGGTGAGTGTATTCCGCCCCCCCTGCCCCTCCCCATTTAATAGATTGTGAGCATCTTTCCAAGCTCCCAAATATTTATCTGCAAAATGTTTTAGTGACTGAATAGTATTTCATTGTGCAGATGTACTATTATTTATTTAATCTCTCTCTGCTGATCATTGAGAATATTTCATGGTATTTTGGGGTAACTTTAAGGTATTTCTGGGTCCCTGTTCCATTCATCTCTGTTCCTATACCCCAGGTTGGCTACTTTCTCTGAAAACGTCCTGTGCCTCTTCCTTCTTCCTGACAGAAATCACCCTTACCCTGAGAACCTTTCAGCAGGACTCTTGAAAAAAAGCAGCAATAGGCGTTGCCACATTAGGTCCCACCTGCCTTGCCACACCCTCATCAGTAAGGTGTGTGTGGAGGAAGGTGGTGAACATATACACAGCTGAAAAGTAGCCTTTGTTTGTGCTCGGAGCTGCTGATAGGAAAGCTCCCTGCATTCTCATGCGTATCCCTATAGCCTGCAGAGGGCTGGGGGACACATCGGATGGTGTTTGACACAGTTGTCAGCAGCGTGCATGCCTGGACTGAGCACTGAGCTTACATGTCCGTGTTGTGCCCTGCTGGCTGACAGACCCATGAGGCCAGGGCTTTGCAGGGATGTGAGCAGATGGATGCCTTCCTTGGCTTTTGGTAGTTCCAGAAGCAGGGAGAGCGTGGATCTTGTGATTCCAGCTGTGAGTCTGCACTGCTGCGGTGAGCTCCTGTGTGATGGGGAGCAGTGTGGGTGAATGTTCCTCCGAGTTACAAACAAAACTCTGGGATGCCTTGGTACATGGAAGGAAGAGCTGATTCAACTCTAGGAAACAATTTAAATACTTCCTGTCATATCAAGTCCCGAGATGCTGATCTCTGGCTTTAGTGCCTTACTCGTCAGCTTGATCAGCTGTGGGGTGTCTCTGGTTTCCTCCATCCCATGCTGGCAGGGTATGTGCTGGAGGGGCTGGGTGAAGACCTGAGGACTTTGGTTATGTTTTATAAACTGGATCAGGTCATCTGACTCCCTAGGCCCAGTGGAGAGGTTAGGTTGCCCCTTGTGGCATCCCACATCCGGCAGCTGCATTCTGGCTCAGAAGTCCTTACGGAGGGCTCCCTGTAAGCAGAGCCTGGCCCCAGCCTCTTTGCTTTCTCTCATGCTGAACATCCATTTATCTGACGCTCCATTTTCCTTTAGCTTTGGAATTCATGATTCTCCTCCAAGAGAAACCTTCGCTGAGGGCATTGTCCCATGGGAAAAAACCTTATCATGAAAGCAAGGAACTCAGTTATCAGCTTAGCCTCTGGCTTGTCCTTGGTGTTGTCCTTGCATAGTTGCTAGAGCCAGCAGGCAGGTGGTGCAGGAAACTCACCTGTGGTCTACATGGCCTCCTCCAGATGCTTCTGAGAGCAGCCTACCAGAGACCTGCTGGTCACAGTTGAGCTGGTTTGGCCTCTACGCAGCCAGCTGCTTTTTGCCTGGTAGCTTTGCTTATCTCTGTTTTTGTGCTTGTTGCTGGTTCCTTGGAGCTTTGGGTGTGTTTGCATAGTGCTTTGAGATGATTGCCACTGATTTTGTGAAATATGGATGAAGTGAACAGGGCAGGGTGTGGTGTGAGAAATATTGTAATCTGCTGGTGCCCACCCCCCACCATTTCTTCCCAAAGAGAGACTTTCTTTGTTTCTTGCCCTAGAGGACCCTGGAGTAGCAGCTTTCAGGCTTTTGTAAAGCTGGGAGCAGCCACTCCAGCTTGGTAGCTCTAATTGAGATCTTGGGTGTACTGCCTTCCTGAATTGACTGGAAAATTGACCCAGCAGCACTCTAGAAATACTTGACATTTCAGCCCTTGTGCTTTGTTGGCTAAGATCACTGGAAATGTATCAGTAAGTGAGATTCAAATGCACCCTGGGAGCTCAGCTCCTGGGAAGGAGATCAGGGCTGCGAAACAGCCAGCTCCATGATGTGTCATCTCTGAGTGGTAGCTGTCCCTGGTGCATCACAGGGGTTGGCTGATGTTGGTTTATGGATGTAACTCCTCCTCCCCCCTTTTTTAGTGTGATGTCTCAAAGTCATGGGGACCAGGGATTGAAATGAGTAAAAGAGGGCAGGTTTTTCAACTGGCTCTTGTCGGGCTGTTGCAATCTCTTGACAAAGCCAGCATTGTTTCGAATAAAGCAGTTGGTTGGCTTGAATTGCTCTGGTGCTCTGAGCTAGCCGTTTTTCTTCCACCTCAGCCGTGTTCCTGGGGGTAGCCTGGTCCAGAAGGGAGAACCTGCTTTCCGTTGCCCTCTGTGCTCAGCAGCATCTGAGGTGATTAGTTAGCCATCCAGAATAGACAGCTGTCTCAGTGGGCATCCCAGGCTGCTTCTGACCCCCGGCTGGGTGACAGCCAATCGTGGCCTCTTGGCATGGAGCCTCCAGAAGTCAAGCTGCTTGCCTGTGCCCTCAGCCTTACTTGGCACTCGCCTGCCCAGTACAGGAGACCACCTGCTCTGGCCAGGTTCCCCACCTGCTGTCTAGGCTGACATTTATGCTGACCTTGGCCTGGCATCTGCCCCTTTCATATGTGTGATGCTTCAAACTCGACATTTAATCCACAGAGCGAATAATTCCTCTGGCTGGACTCCCAGACAATTCCTCAAGAGTGGGACAGAAACTCAATGTTTGGCTTCTTTCTGATGTTTTCAGAGGTCGCATTGCCTCACCTCTGCCCCCCATTTAGTTTCATATTTGTGTGGTCAGATTAGTCATATCAGCTGTCCTTGTGGAAGTCCCAGCCTCATAGGTGAGGACAGCAGGAACTCACATGGGGGTGGAGGTAGCTCACACAATGGTGAGAAGATCCAGACTCCATTTCCTCCCAGAATGGGAACTTGGTTTCTTTGCATTTGATTGGATAGCTCTCCAAATGCAGTTGAGATTGTAGAGTGGCATTTGAAGAACTTAGGAGAAATGAAAATATATATATATATTTTTTTTTTTTTTTGCAAGATCCTGGCCCCAGACAGCCAAGTTAAGAAGTGCTTTTTCTCAAAGATGGAACTACAAAGGCAGGAGGAGATGATACATGGTGGACAGAGCTGGGTGGGAGGGTGGTAATATAAAATTACCTTAACCACAGGGTTAGTTCTTACTCAGAGATAGTCCTGGGAACCATCCCACATGGTAGATTTGAGGAGCACTGAAGAATCTATCAGTGCATCTAAATCACTTCTTCTCTTCTGTCCTTTGAGTTTTGTGGTATTGAAGTTGAGTATTAAAATGTTTGCAAAAACACCTTATTGATTTGCCCCTCTCTTAAGGAATAGAGCATCCTTTGCTATAAGCCAATTTTCCAGATCACCATTGTTTATTTCGTTAGTCATATATTTTATAGACTTAGCCATTATTAATGGAAAATGGAAATTTCTCTTAAATGCACAATAGCCATCACTGCTTCTTGAACACATTGATGGTAGTACAACTTTTGGTTATTTAGAAACCTGTTTCTGAATATTATTTATTGTCGTATTACAGTAACCTCTTGATATTCTTGCACTGTTAAGGTACATTTGCTTTTCTAACCAGTGATCTTGGGCTCTCTTGTGAGTTGCATTTTCAAATCTTTAATGATTGTCTCCTGCAGGATCTTGGTTGCCACTTGCTCTGCAGTGTTTACCACGTACTCTCCCTTTTTGTCTGGTGCCTCCCTCTTGCTATTGGTTTGCTTAACTTGTTAAATTGAGTGTAAAATAAGAGTAATTAACTTAGTGAGGGTTTAGAGACTCTCCTTTGAATCAAGTGCACAGACCTTTATTATCTATCTTGAATTACTTTATTTACTTCTGTATAACTAAATAAAACTCCACATAGTTGCGAGATGATGCTGTACTTATAAGCTTCTCTTACAGAATAATCTTTATGCCATTCTTTATCCCATTGCATCAGTAAAGTTTGTTGACCAGATTAATTTGTATGTATGATAGAAATCTGAAAATCATGTGAAAGGCAAAGATATTAAACTCTTAAGAAAATTACAGTGTATTCTTATTTCTAAAATGTGGCAAATAAAAAGGTAACTCCAAATCAACATGGTAAACGGTGTCCCATGGGTAATTAGTATTACTTTCAGTTAATTCTGAGGTGGAAATTAACTTTTCCCCTTTTCAAGATGGACATAGTTTTGTAAAGGTCTCCCTCTAGCCTTCTCATTATATAGAAATGGAGAATTCAGACATTTCAGAAAGATAGAAAAAAAGCAAAATCATCTGAAACACTGTTCTTGGAGCTATATACTCTGTATTTTGTTATTGTGTCCTTTTTATTTCTTGCTATATCTTTGTAAAAATAGAACTGCACTATCATTTTCAGTTGTTTTTTGAAGAGCAAAAGTTTTTAATTTTGATGAAGTCATGTGTATCTGTGGGTTTTTTGTAGCCATAATTTTTGTTTATGAAGTCTTTACCAAACCCAAGGTCTCTACGATTTTTTTCCTTTCCCAAGAAATTTTGTAGTTTTAGGTGTTACATGTAGGACTATGATTCATTTGGATTTAATTTTTGTATATGGTGTAAGGTAAGGCTTGAGATTCAGTTTAAATAGCACTTTGGTGAATGTTCTTGTTTATATCTCTTCTCATTCTACTTATTTAATTATTTTCTGAGGATAAATTCTTAAAAGTGTAAAACTGTAAAATCAAAGGATATTCACACTGAAATCTTTGATATATGTTGCCAGACTTGTTTTCAAAAGTTGTACCAGTTAGAAAGACCACCCCAAGAATGGGAGAAAATATTTGCAATTTATATATCTAATAAGTGATGTGTATCTAGAATATATAAAGTTTATGCAACTCAGAAATAAAAAGACAACCCAATTTAAAAATTGGCAAAGGTCTTGAATAGACATTTCTCCAAAGATGTAAAGATGACCCATAAATACATGAAAAGATGTTTAACATTATTAATCATTAGGGAGATGAAAATCAAAACCATGGAGATACTGCTTCACACCAATTAGCATGTGATAAGTGTTGGCAAAGATGTGGAGAGCTTGGAACTCTGGGGATGTAAAATGGGGTAGCTGGTATGGAAAACACTTTGGTAGTTCCTTAAAAAGTTAAATATAGTCCCGGCTGGGTGGCTCAGCTAGTTGGAGTGTCGTTACGTGTACCAGAAGGGTTGCGGGTTTGATTCCCAGTCAGGGCACATACCTAGGTTGCAGGTTCAATCCCAGGTCACGGCGGATACAGAAAGCAACTGATCAGTGTTTCTCTCTCTAATCGATGCTTTTCTCTCCCTCCCCCTCTCTCTCTCCTTCCCTCCCATCCCTCTCTTTCTCAAATCAATTTTTTTAAAAAACACACCCACAAAAACAAAACGTAACCTTGGGTGAGAATTAAAAAAAAAAAGTTGAAGACAGCATGACATTTATTCCTGAAAATAAAGATATTCCCTTTCATAACCATTGCCGTTTTCATGCCAAAGAAAATATTAATTCATATACTGTACAGCCTACATTAAAGTTTTCCAGTTTTCTCAAGACTTTTGTAACTAGTGTTTATGCATCCGCACTCAGTCAAGACTTTCATTTTGCATTTGGTTGTCATCTCTAGTCTTTTTTAATCTAGAATAATCCCTCTGCTCCCCCCCCCACCCCCCCCACCCCCACCCCCAGTGGCTTTGACTTTGTGAAGCAGCCGGTCCAGCTGTCTGAAGAATGCCCCATGTACTCTATTAGTTTTCTTGTTGTGTTGTGTAGCATGTTGCTCTGTCCCCCGGATTTCCTGTGAACCACATGTTAGGCCCCAGAGTCTTGATTACATTTAGGTTCAATGTTTTTGGTGAGTGTGCTTCACAGATAGTCCCTTTAGAGGTGCGAATGTCACCTTTGATCATTTGCTTCGCTGTCTTGCTGTCTTCGTTGTAAAGATATGCTTTTCTCTCTGCCGTTGGTAAGTCACTTGGGGAGCGTAACTAATTCTGTAGAACTCCTTAGACCTTAACGTTTTTCACCATCTCCCTCAGTTTGGCAATTATCTTGTATCTTCGCTTATTGATTTTTTGATTTAGAAGAGTTTTCCACTGTTATGTAGTCGAACCACTAATAGTACAAAAGCTATCTTTCCAAAACTTCCCTTTTCTAAATCCTGTCCCCATCTTTTCTTCGCTTCTTCTTTCCCCCCTTTCTTGTTCTGCTTGACTTCAGAAACGGGTGCGACAAGCTAGCTCTTCCTCCTATTCTATCATCTTTTTGGACTACAGATTCAGAAAATTACACTGGCCCTAAATGTGAGCAATGGATGAACTGATGTTCCCATAGCTCTCTCTTATTTTCCCCAGAATCAGCTACTGCTGCTGACCCCATGCATCAGCAAGGAACCGGCAGCAGTGAGGTGAGACTTTGATCCTTAAGGCTCTAATCAGTGGCTCTTACCTTAACTTCTCTTATCAAAGCTAAGGATGCAGTAGGGAGGGGACCCAGAAGCCAAACTGCTGG
>NW_005871559.1:436152-440044 GCF_000147115.1 Myotis lucifugus | reverse complement strand
GAAGACATCCTGGACCCACCGCGAGTTTGCGTGCCCATTCGTGTTTCCATATGTGTGTTTCCGTACATTTCACGGAAGCCTAGACGTTCTGTATTTCCCATTAGCTTGTGAGGTCAAGAGCTGAGACGGGCTTTGTCACCCAGTCTTCAGTGAAGAGCCTGACACATTGGACTGAGGTGAATGTTGCTGGGGTTTCACCTCCTGGCCTGCAGGTGATTTCTTCCATCGTATGGATGCATTTGCTTCCTGGTTGGGAAAGCAAGGTAGCAAGGTGTGATTGCAGGCTCTTTTTTTTTTTTTAATCAAGACACACATTTTTCTGTACCTTATAAAGAGCTGAGGAATGTAAACGTTTTGGCCTTTTTCTTTGTTTTAACTACCTCAATGCTGGCTTCTTAGCATTTTCTAGGGTAACTATTTCTCATTATTCTTTATTCTTACAGAGTCCCGGAATTATGGACTTTGAGCTGAAAGAGCCGTAGCAATAAGCTACACTATGTGAATCCACCAGCCTTTGCACTTCCTCCTGGAGCGCTGGCAGGGTTTAGAACATCCCAGCATTCCTCCTGGCATCTTGCTTTCCCCGCCCTCTTCTGGGTGTCCAATCTCCAGCTGACTAAGTGCCTGATAAGGGACATTATGGAGAAGCACACCCAGAGCTGATGTTGGAGGCGAGTAATCAGTCCCCCAGCTGCATTTTCTTGCTGAGGGCACTTTGTGGGGTGAGGGGATTGCAAGTGCAGGTAATGGACGACCATAAAACCCCCAAATTCCCATTCCTGTCCAAGAACTATTAGGCTTTTCTACTAGGTAGATACTCATCTGTGCTGGAGAGTGAAATGTGCTAATAAAAAAAGAAAGATGATTGTATCTGTGCAGATAGGAGTGGGATTTGATTGCACTGTCATTGAAAAACATATCTAATCTCTAAATGGTAGTTCTCTCCTGCTCCCAAGGACCTTTCTTTACTCATCACTCGCCCTGAACAGTCACTGGGAGACTTGGCTGCTGTGGCCTCGAGGCCTGTAGTTGCACTTTATCACAGCACAGAGAGTCAGAGCAGTTCTCAGCGTCATGGGAACGTCAGCTGAATGCACAAGTCTCTTTTATTGAGACCTTCCTGTGTTCCAGACACCATTAGTTCATTCTAAATATCTGGTTTCATTTAATTCTTACCTCTGCTCTGTGAGATAAGTTATTTTCTCCCTTCCCCCAAAAAATGAAGTTCTGAAAGGCCAGATATCTGCTCAAAGCCACATCGTAGGCAGGTGGGGACACCCAAATTTCTTCCCCTCTCCCATGGCCAGCAGCCGGTAACAGAGTGATTATGAAAGCTGCCTCTGGTTAGAAAAGCTGCTCTTGGACTTCACTGGAAGGCACCCTGTGTCCCCCCCCCCCCTGTGTTCCCCCCCCATGAAGGGTGGCCTGGCCTGAGGTTCTGGTGATAGATGCATTTTTATGACATCAGAACCGGCACAGTGGACAGGATCAGATTTCCTGGGTAAAATCTGACTTGAGAGCAATCAGATGTTAGCCAGTTCTTCCTTATGTCAGGAAAGTGGAGCAGGCCCTCGCAATAGCATGAAGACTTTGAAACTCTATAGTTTAAACAACAGTTTAAGTGGTTGGCTTCAAGTTTTGTTCATACTACCTCTCTCCCTACTCTCCTCCTCCCCGCAGAACACACACTGGTCCCAAAAGATCTGCAGGATAAGGAAGTACAAAATCTCCTTGCCCTTTGGTCCAGTCTTTCATTCCGGCCCACTGGTTGGTTTTGTTTGTGAATGTGGAGGGGAAACACCAGCACATCAGGGCCTGCAGTTTTGAGAAGATAAAAGTGCATCGCTTTCTGTGTTGGCTTTTCCCTGCTCTGCAGTTTGCTCAATTATTTGTACCTTGGATATTGTCATTGTATTTTTGTCTATGTTCCCAGGAGGCCTTGAAGCAAGGGTGATGAATAAAATATGCTACCTAACCTTGGTTTTTAAAGGCGTGTGTCCCCTTTCGTGGAGCAATAAGAGCACACTTTTCTTTTTAAGCGTTTGCTGCAGCAGTCAGGATGGGAAATGTCCAGGCAGCAGGGTGAGTAAGGCCTAAGTTAAAATGGGGATGTGATCATAAACTGAAACTTCATCTTCCACCCCTGTTTTTAAGTTTGAGTTTGTGAATAACAAATTACTTTTGACAGAAAGGACATAGTGAAAATAAGTATATCACAAAGAAAAAAAGATGTAGGTGTTTTGAATCTGATAAAGATGTAATATGTTCATATATCTCAGGAGACAGTGTGAGCAGTAGGGGGTGCTCATCTTGGTGGGGGTCAGTGTAGAGACTTACAGTGTTTCTGAAATAATGACCCATCTGACAGAGATGATCTGGCCTTTGATGTAGTGGGTTGCTCCCCTGCTCTCCTGCCCACCCAAACTCCTGCTACTTGGAAGGTTAACAGCATGCATGGGAAGAGGATGAAGAGAGGGAGAGATGTAGGCTGACAGCTGATTCTCAGTAACAGATGGGAGGGAAATTATCTTTAGCAGGCAAAGGTAAAACAGATTTTATTTTGGAATTTTTATTATGTGAGGAGGGCTGTACAAAGTTTTTTATTGGTTTGCATGCTTTTTAAAATGCCGTCCTCAGCCCTGACTGGTTTGGCTCAGTGGATAGAGCGTCGGCCTGAAGACTGAAGGGTCCCAGGTTCAATTCCGGTCAAGGGCATGTACCTTGGTTTCAGGCACATCCCCAGTGGGGGGTGTTCAGGAGGCAGCTAATAGATGTTTCTCTCTCATCGGTGTTTCTAACTCTCTATCCCTCTCCCTTCCTCTCTGTACAAAAATCAATAAAATATTTTTTTAAAAACCACACACTTTAAAATGTCCTCCTCAGAGATAAGTCAGAAGTCTGTGCTTGTGTTGGGGTTTTACAGATCCTTTTCTTCTTTCTTATGCTGAATGGCAGCTGTTGTTACCCCACATGCCTGCCTACTTTGGGGATCTCTCATTTGTATTCTTTAGTGCCAGCATCTCCCTTTCTGGGGCAGGGTACAGTTCTAGACGCTTAGAACTGGAAAGGAAGTTGGGATAAGCTACTTTTTCTCCCTCTCTCTCTCTCCCTCTCTCTCTCTCTCTCTCTCTCTCTCTCTCTCTCTCTCTCTTCATCTAAAAAAGGGAAACTGAGAGCCAGGGAAAGGAAATGACTTGTTGAGCAGAGATGATAGCCCACGTAAAGTCTCACTGCTGTTTTGCATCAAAGCTGGGACTGCAGTGCTGGACCTGACTCCTGGTTTAGTCTTGTTCCGTTTGTAATATACTCCTCCTCTTCATCTGGACAATTCCTTTGTGTTCTCTAAAATAAAGCAAACCTGAAAAACTGATAATCAGTTAATTTACAAAGATGTGTTATCTGATTTTAAATGGTGAGGGGAGGGGAAAGAAGGTGGGATGGGGGAGAACATAAACCAAGATTAAACGAACAAGAACACATCCATGCGAGTGTGTGAGGTTCAGGCGAAGAGAACTGAGTGCTCTGACAGGAAGGACTGCTTGGAAGGATTGGCGCAGGACGGGAAAGGAGGCATGGGGCAAGGCCAGGAGCAGGGGCTGTTCTAGTCAAGAGTGGGGCTCTGTGCGCAGTAGGAAGACAGTGGAGTTTCATTCGGGAGTTCATTCTACACATACTCTGTGGTGGTATGTGCTGGGCACGGGTTTGTATTGGTCACTCCTCAGTCCTCCATGGAAAAGGCAATCTGGTTGTGGAGACTGTCAGCAGACACATAAATAGGTAACTGCAGAATGTGGTAGATACAGGGTGTTGTGAGAGGGTAGAATAAGTTATTTACCCTTGAGAGCAATCCAGGAAGGGCTTCGAACGGAAGGCTAATATCTGGGAAAATGAA
>NW_005871559.1:397246-436052 GCF_000147115.1 Myotis lucifugus | reverse complement strand
AATCAATGAGGATATGTAAAACCAGATGTGGGCAACATGGGGTGGGGAGACTCTACTTTGGTGAATATTTAGGGATTCTATTCTGTCTATAAGCTGAGGGGAACCTCTGAAAGAGTTGCAGCTAGGGAGCGATGTGAATAGGCATGTGTTGTCAAGGGCATTCCAGCTGCTGGGTGGGAAGGAGGCGAGAGGGGAGAAGCCCAGAGAGGAATCGGGCAGCTGGTGTACAAGCCTGGAGGACACACGTGGAAGGGAGCAGAAGGGAGAGTACGGAGTCGGAAGAGCCCAGGACCAGTCCCGAGGACACCAGAGATAGAGGCTGAGGGAAGGAGGAGGGAAAGCTGGTGAAGGAGAGATTCAACAGGAGCAGCCGGTGTGACCAGAAGGCCGGGAGTGTCCAGAGAAGGCCTGGAGTGGGGTGAGGCATGGGGGCCAAGGAACAACGTCAGATGTTGCAGGGAGCTCTGGTCAGATGAGGCCTGAAAGTGACTGTTGGATTTGACAGTGTGGATGTTATCAGCATCCTTGGCAAGAGCAGTTTTGTTGGCTTGTTGAGGCAGCAGCCAGGGTCCACCCAATGTCTCACTTTCACATCTGCTCACATGCCCCTTTGCCCTTCCAGCTCCCTCTCACCTGCTTCTGCTCCATACCACTGAGTACTTCTGACACAGCACATACTTGGTTGTCTGCCCATAGACTATAAGCTCCATAAGGCTAGAGACTTGATTTTGTTCACTGCTCTATTCTTAGCACTGAGAACAGTGCTAAATAAGTGAATTGAGTAGACGAATCAGGGTAGTGTCATGGGGAAAGTCATGGCCACAGTATTCATGCTCTGCATAGCCACATCAACCCATTTCTTTTGTTAAGCACCATTGAACACAGGGCATAGGTGCTACATAGTACAGTGTTAACAACTGGCTCCAGCTCCTGGCCCCAGAAAGGTTAGAATTTGATAGATGTACGTATACTAACTTCAATTAACTTACCCTAATGTCACTGTGACCATAGTTATTGTCAAAGTTAAGGTTTGGGGCTTCATGTTCAATAGAGAACAGATTCCATGGGTTTTCTTTATCAGTCAAAGCTGACTTTTAGCAAAGGAGCCAATGCTTTTAAAGCCTATTTATAGATCTTGGCTACCTGGAGAGTGTTACCTTATCCTTTGAAAAGCATCAGACAGCTTCAGATTTCTCTGCCTTTTAAGTAAGTGATGTAGCTGGCAGTGCCTTGAAAATGACTAATGATGGTGACAATAACACTTGTTTCCTGCCAGATTTCATAGCAACTCAGAAACATTTGCAAACACGCTCTGTTTCTACTAGTATTACTTCTCTGGTAGCAGTTTCTAGAGTCCTGGCTCAAATGTGCATTGTGGCCCCAGCCCTCTGTTAAGCTATTTCCTCTTTAAGCCAGATGTCTGAAATGGGGTGGGGTGTTTTTAATCTTTATGTAAGTCTTAGCCTTGGTGAATATTTGAATCTACTAATTAATTATTTTTCCCATAGGAGGATGAAAGTGCAAGGGAAAGGCTGTGCTCTTTGAGGTAGTTATTCCTAGTACTGATGTGATAGCAATGTGTCACTTGTGTCTGTGGCTTAGCCACTTTGATCAGGTGAGGATGGCAGTTACTGTATCATCTGGGTGGGGCTGTGTTGAATATAATAAAATGTGATGGTGCTTGTATTTGCACGTGTAACTATGTGCATTTATTTGTCTTGCTGATTTCTCTCCTTGTATTTTACTTTTACATTATTTTTCAATGTTAATGAAAGCATTATGATTAGAAATGAGAAGGGACGTATGTGAAGAAGCTTATAGAATACCACACAGCTTCAGATTCCTCTGACTGTAAGTTAAGTAGCTTGAATAAGTGGAGAAACATACACTGACCTAGGGTAGTAATGACCAAGTTGGATGGGTCCATGTTGCCCACAATAATTTATGAATTAAGTGTAATCCCAGTCAAAACACTAAAATAGTTTTCTTTTGAGATTTTACAACATGATCATAAAGTTCACATGGAAGAATAAATAGGCAAGAATTATAAAAATTTCTTTAAAAAATGATGGGACTATCCTTACGTAGATACTAGATGGTAAAGTACATCACAATTTGTAATTATTAAAGCAGTGTAATACTAGCACAGGATTGGATGTGAATCAGTGATACACGAGGCCCCAGAATAGACACCAATAACCACAACAATGAATTTCGGGCTCAGTAGGGAGGACCCAGGCCCAGGCATGGGAGCAGGACCTGAAAACCTCACAAGCTTCCCCTGGGAGGAGGCTCTGCTTGGGCTGGACCCAGGGTGGAGGGCCCATAGCTCCAGGCATTGCCCTCTTCTGTCTTGCCTCGCCCGTGGCTGCTCCCCATGTCCTGGCACCTCAGTGAACCTCTGTCAGTCTGGAGCCTGTTAGTTTTGGCTTCTAGCAGCCTGTGGAACCAAGCCCAGACCCCAGGAAAGGCCAATAGAGACCACTCTTTTGAAGAAAAACTAGAGTCCTGGAAGAGGACCAATCTGACTGAGCATTATTCATCCACTCACTCATTAGAGAAACTGCTTAATAGCCATTATCCTCATATTTGGATCTCTTGCACAAAATTGACAGGCACACATTTTCCCTCTGCTCATGTGATTAATTGTCTTCCCCAATTAACTAGAAGCCCTGTAAGGTCTTGGGTTGTCCCTGATCCTATTTCCTTGTTTATTTTGCAAATATAACACATGCATATGCTATATTTAAACAGTACAAAACATTAAACAATGAAAACTAAGTCTCTGACTGACTTCCTTAATTCAGCTCTCCAAATGAAAGTCAGTTTCACTGTTACCTGTTTCTTGGGTATCTTTCCTGAGCCTGACTGGCTGTCTTCCTGAGCCTCCCTCCCTTGCTCGCTCTCTCCCTCCCCTCCTTCCTGTGTGTCTGTGCATATCTCCCTGCTGAAAGTACAAATGGTGGCCATACTACATATCCTGCACTTTGGTATTCCCCCCACTTAATGCATCTTGTAGATCTTGCCTGTATGTCAGTACATAGAAATGTGTGTTGGTTTTTAATTGCCCCATAGTGTTTCACTATGTAGGAGCAGAGCCTGACCAGTGTGGGCCCTTGGTGGGCAGCTTGCTCCCAAGAGGAGGGAAAGAGCCCGGACCACCCCCACCAGCTCCGCTTATACTCATTGGTGACCTGCCTACTCTACCTAGCTGGGAGAGAGTGAGGGGAGGCAGCGCTAGGGATGTTTTGCTACTGGGCATCTAGGAAGCATCAGGAATGGCAAAGACATGTTGTCCCATTGTCCCATAACAAGCAAGTATGGTCAAATAAGTGGCCTCTACCACCCTTTTGGGACCTATCCTGAGTAGGACCTAATTCTACCTGGGACCTACCGCATCCCAAGTCCCCGCCCCAGCCCCACCCTCCCCTGTTCTTAATTCCAGCTCCAGTCTGTGCAAGACTTGCCCTTCAATTTCTATTCCAGAGCAGTCTCTTGCCAGACCTCTGAAGAATTCAGTCTGCTAGTTCTAACCAACAGTTTTCAGAGGGACCTTTGTTGTACTGTGAACTTCCTTGTTTCATGTCATGAATCTGCCTTCTAGGAAGGGTGGCATGGCAGGGTGAGTATGAGTTTGCTTTATGGAAAAGTTTAGCATTCACTTAGTAACTCCATATTGAAAAGCACCTCCCAGGTGCCAGACATTGTGCTGGGATGAGTCAGACATAGGCCTGGACCTTCCCATGGTCTGAGTGGGAGGGCGTGAATCCAGGCTCATTGTTCTGGGGGGAAGCCCCAGGACCTACACAGGCACATGGGAGGGGCAGGTTTGGGAAGCTAAGGCCAGAGGTCTTTCATCTGTCTGGGGAGAGCCAGTGGTCTCAGAAATTTTCGTTCTGTGTTTCTGGTTACACTTTAATGAAGGAAAAGGGCATAATCCTGAGTTAGACTAAGAAGTATCCATGTCTGGAAGACCAATTAAGCTGGGGCAGGGCCTGGGGAGCAGAAGCCCCCCAATAGGTGCTTTCTGGGGTACTGCCCTAGGGAGCTCTGCCAAGCTCTGCAGGTCTCAGGACTTTTTAGAGCAGCCAGCCAGCCTTTCCTGGCCCGTTGCATGGGAAACTGGGCTCCGGGTAGCCCTGTAACAAGGGTCACCGTCCAGGTTTGGTCTGTGGCTATCGGCATAGGGACTGTCTCCTCTATCCCACCTTTCAGATGGACAGTGACATCAGCACACAAAAGGCTCTGAGAAGCCAGTCACTAAAGAAGCTTACAGAAATGTAGCCCCCGTTTTCCTAACAGTTTGCCTGTGGAATCCTTGCAACCATAGAGCTGCGTGTATCGCTTCTTCAGCTCTTGTCTTGAAATTGCTGTGGAGGAGGGGTGGTCAGTAACCATGAAAACATCCAGGACCTCTCCTTTCACCCTAACCCTCTATTTCTGTGGATGGGGTTTTGGTTTTGGTTTGGACTCAGACTCTTCTTTGTGTTGGTTGAGCGCCACCTGTTGGCTATTGAGATATTACAGAAATTGGGGGGGGGGGGTAATAGCAGTTTGTGCTCTGAAATCTGACATACTCCTGCTGAAGTTTGACCAAATTTGACATAAATATCAAGGAAAAGTCAAACATTTCAGCAAGGGAGGAGGAAGAAGATGAGAACCCCCAGACTACGCCCTGTCAGGTTTGGTTTCCAGCTTATAGGGTTTGATCTCTCTGTATCTCCCCACCCCCTTCACTGTAAGTAATTGAAGCCGGCCAGGTAACCTCACTTCTCTGAGAAGATGCTGTTATGCTCAGGTTGCCCTGCTTTGTCTTCAGTAACAGAGCAGCGATAAGGTTGGGTTTGTTGTTAAGCCCAGTGGTTAGTTCTTCACCAAACACTGCAGGGCACCAAAGCTGGTTCTCTTCCCGGGAGCCCTCACTTTCCATTATCGCCCTTCTCCTGCTGGTGTCTTCTGCGCCATCGCTGCAGTTGGCAAATGCTGGGTCAGGATCCAGCAACATAGAAACTGGCCTTCTATCCTGGGCTTTAATGTGAAGAAACTAACAGTTATAGAAAAGTTTTGGATATTTTTTCCCCTTAAGGAAATAAAGAAATAGGGACAGTTTTCTGTTGTTTTTATTTCTGGAACCCCCTGCCTGGTTAGGCATCAGGTTGCTGACAGATCTTGCGGAGGTGGGGGAAGCGGGTTGGTTTTGCCCACTGTGGGACCTAATGCACTGTGGGATATACTCTGCTCTCCAGTCGGGTCTGTCTGCTAGCGCCGTACCCACCCCCACTCCCCACCCCTCCAGGCTCCGGCCATGCTGGGTGTTCGCTGCATTGGCCAGGTGTGTTCTTGCTCACCTCAGGGCCATGGCCAGCCAGGCAGCAGGAATGGCCTCTCCCCCTCTCCTTGCTTTATTTAAAGGTTTCTTATCCTCTAGGCCTTGGCTTAGATGTCACCTCCTCCAGAAAGCCTCTCCTGATTGGCAGACTGGTCAGTTATGCCGACTGTATGCTCCCAGAGTCCTCTGCTCTTCTTCACAACACTCAGCACATAGGCAGGACTTGTGCCTCAGGGCACTTCATCTGCCTCATCCATCCCTTTCCTCATTCTTAGCTCACGCACAGCACAGAGTAGACTTGTCAGATGAGGAAACGAGAAGCAAGTGGTTCTACAGCCACATGGAATTCAGGGTAAACCTTTGCCCAGGTCTTTGTTTATGGGTATGGAGAGTGGGCGTGTGGGTGTCACCTTTTCCTCCTGTAGAAGAGGAAGAGTCACATGACAATAGTGGCACAAAAGAGAGGCCTTTTCAAGTCAGGAGGTGTTAAAAATCAGGCCTTTCAGTAATAACGTAACTCTAAATCACTGAGGTGGTTATTAATATCTTATAATATTTTGTTTAGGGTTCACCCATTGTGTGTGTGTGTACACACATTTAATCCTTATTAAAACACTCTGGAGGTGATAGTATTGTTATGATCTTACCCAGGAAATGGGTGCCAGAAGAGTTAAGTGACCGTAAAAGTTCAGTTAGGATGCAGTTGTGCAGTAGAGTCTCTGGCTGTTGAACTTGGGTGAAAGCTGAGCAGTGGGGGCATGGGTTCAGAGTGCCATTGGATGAGGATGAAGGGGAGGAAGAAGGTGTGTAACTGGTTTGTTTGAAGGCCCTAATTCTTTGAGCTGAGGTTGCTGCTGTCTGTCCCTCTGATTCTAAGAGAATGTGCTGTGACATTCTGGGGGTCACAGCCTTCTGGTTGATGTGATTCTGTGATTCTCAGCCTGGCCCGGTGCTGGGTGGGTAAAGGGAGCCATGAGGTTTTGCCAGGTGCACAGCCTTTTGCTTTGTAACCCAGGTTTCAGGTTCAGCTCAGGTTTATTGCGTGGGTACTGTCTTTGAAGACCTCAGCTGTTGAGCTATTGGCCTGTCTCTGTCACTTGAGCTTTCTGAGTGGGTCTGGAAAAGGGAAAGGGCTGTGACCTGCAGTCAGGAGGACCCAGAGAACCCCGTTTGGTATGAACCAAAAATAGCCCCTTGCTAGCTCAAGCCTTCTGAAAAAGGAGCCCTGTGCCAGCTGCTCAGAGGAGGCGCCTGGCAGAGCCCTTGGAAAACTAAGCTGCCCGAGGAGGCTGTGCCTCCAGAGAACGTTCCTTGCCTGTTCTTAGTTTGCTTTGCAAGCGCTTTAACTCATTAATGAAGAATTACTACCTGAGCCCCTGCTATGTGCCGAGTTTTGTGCTAGGTGCTTAGGGTAAGTGATGCCTAAAGGTCCCTCCCTTTAGAAGCTGCAGTCTGTCTATCGGAGGGAGATGTGGGCACAGACATTGTTCTACAGACTATGGGTGAATGCTCTTTGAGGTGTGAGCTGTGCTCTGGGAGATCTCAGTGCCTGCTTGGAGGAGATGATGATTGAGCAGTGTTTTGAAGGATGAGCAGGTGGGCAGGGGCACAGGGAGCTCTGTGAGGAGTGAGGACCTTGTGTGCAGAGGCCTGGAGGCAGGAGAGAGCCCCACAGGTTCAAAGGCCTGTTGTAAGTACCTTGTGGGGAGGTGGGCCGAGACCAGCTTAAAGGAGCTTGGCTTTCATTCAGTGGTCAACAGATTTCTTTTTTTCAGCTTCATTGAGGTATAATTGATGGGTAACGTTGTGTAAGTTTAAGGTGTATAATGTGACTTGATACTTATATATATTGCGAACTCAACAGATTTCTTTTTAACTTTTAATTATGGAAAATTTTAAAGATATGCAAAAAGTGGACAGAATATAATAATGAACCTTTCCCTCAGCCTGCTTCAACAGTTAACAACCCATCATCCCCAACACCTCTACTCCATGTCACTTGGGAGAAATCCCAGAGGGACTTATATATTCTGTCAATCTCACCTGTGACTTGTAATGGATTAATCCAGAATTTGGGGGCCTGGAATGATCAGGTGGCACTTTCTGATGTCACTTCATTTTCAGAGGAACCAATGAGTTTCCCTCTTTCTTGCGTTTCAGTGGGAAGTTGGTGTCTCCAAAGTGGAAGAATTTCAAGGGCCTGAAGCTCCAGTGGAGAGACAAGATCCGGCTCAATAACGCCATCTGGCGGGCGTGGTACATGCAGTGTGAGTGCCAAGTGAGCAGGGGCCCCCAGGCCTGTGGGGATGGCCCTCCAGGTTCTTCCACCTGGAGGTCTGTGCACCTTGGGCTCCAGAGCCCACCCTTGGAAATTGTGCCTCAAAGAGAAGCCTCTTTTGGGCATTCTGCAGAGACAGGAAAACCAAGCCAAATCCTAGTGAACTGGACACTTCTCAGCCATCAGGCACAGGGGGCCAACCAAGTGGTCTGTGTTGTGAAGGTGCCCGTGTCTGCAGGAGACAGATGTGTTAGCTGGTTGCTTACAACACAGTTGCCCACTGTTACGATAGACACAAGTGCCCAATGTCGAAAAGGCAGAGGTGGAGGGAGGGGGTTGTTCTTTTCAGGGGAATCAGAAAGGGTGTAGCCGACAGGTGACATTTGAAGCATCAGGGAACAGTTCCCACTTTCAGCAGGTCTAAGGAAATGCAGGTCCGGCCTTGTTCTGTCTCCAGCTGGCCTGGCTGACCTCTGCAGGAGATTGCCGTGCCTGGGCCACCCTGGTGTTAGGCTGGCGTTTCCCTTTCTTACCCACGCCATATCGACACATTCTTTCTCTTTAACCTGGATCCCTTTGTTAGTCTGAAATCTTGTTTCCCAAGGGAAAGAGAATGAAAGAACACACCTGAGAGGGTCCCACCCGAGGGGAGGGGTATGTACCAAGGGGCAAGGCTCCTTCAGGGGTCTTGGTCGAAGTGATGATGTGTTACCCCCTCTCCACCCAGATTTGGAGAAGCGCAAAAATCCCGTATGCCACTTCGTCACGCCACTAGACGGCTCTGTGGAAGTGGATGAGCATCGCCGGCCAGAGGTAAATGGCGGTGATCATGGGTGGCCGGGAAGGAACTTGCCCTCACTCAGGAGGAGACGACCCATGAGGGCTGGGAGCCAGGGTTGGGTTCCTCAGTGGGAGACCACAGGGCAGCATGCTGGGGCCGCACTGTCCTGTCAGCTCTTGTGACCTTGAGAAGCCATGGGGATGTGGGGAGCAGGTGGCTCCCCCTTCTCAGAGTGGGCTGACCAGGGACTGGAGGACTCTCCATTGGGGAATTACCCTCTACTTCCTGTGACTGCAGTGTTTCTCGTAGTCAACAGGGAGGGATTTGGGCTCCTTATAAGGCAGATATCTTTTTTTTTTTAATCTTCACCTGAGGATATTTTTAGAGAGTGGAAGGGAGAGGGGAGAGACAGAGAGAGAAACATCGATGTGAGAGAGACACATCAATTGGCTGCCTCCCGCATGCACCCTAACCGGGTCTAGGGATCGAACCTGCAACTCAGGTACATGCCTTTGATCGGGAATCAAACCTGTGAACCAAATGCTATAACCACTTAGTAACACCAACCGGGCACACGGAAGTATTTTTGGGTGAGATTATGTGGGACTTCGGTATGATAGGGATCTGACAGTGAGTGGGCTCTCTGAGGCAGTCGTGAATTCCTTGTCACCGGACATTTCAAGGATGTGAAAGGACGCACCCCCAAGTAATGGTTCAGTTGAATGAGATACTCTTGGAAGTCAATCACTTTCCACCTGAAACTTCTGTAATTGACTGTTTGTTCTGACTCTTTGGAAATGTAGTAGTGGCTCCTGGAAACGTGCATTTGGGTGTTACCCCTGGGTCTCTGTAGGGCTCCTCAGCACCTGGATGGAGCATTCTGTCTGACCCCATCCAGTCCAGACCCTCAGGACCCGTGCTGCCGAAGCCCCCCTTGGCTATTGCATCTTCAGTTAGAGGACACTTGTAGCCCAGAAGAGAGGGACACACTTTGTGAATGAAGCCTAGGACCATGGCGGGCTGCGAGCTGGATTGCCCAGGCTGACTTCCAACCGGCGTCAGACATGGGTCTGTTCCTGGGTGACTTCTGCTGATGTCCCACGGCGCCCTCCTTCCCTGCTGACCTGCCTCTCTCTCACAGGCCATCACCACAGAAGGGAAGTACTGGAAAAGCCGCATTGAGATCGTGATCCGGGAATATCACAAGTGGAGAACCTACTTCAAGAAAAGGGTAACTGGCTTGGGCTCCAAAAAGAGCATGTTGGGGAAGTGGCCCCAGAGGAAGGAAAGGGTGAGTCCTGCGCTCAAACACTGGCCCTGAGGCTGCAGCTTCATAGCTGCCCTTGGAACGAGCATCTGGGTTTCCAAGTGATGGGCCTGCTGTGGTCGTGATCTTTGCTGTCAGCTTCTCCATCTGTGAACAGGCTTTTTGATTCACAAACACTGGTCAGGAATCTCCTCTGCCGGGCATGGCCTGGGGGTGGCAGGGAGCAGGACTCTCTCCCCACCTGCCTCCCAGAGAGAGGATCCTAGATGTTTCCGGAGTCCACGCTCTTTTAGGGAGGAGAGGCTGAGGGCCTCATCTCTTCCCGGGGCCCTGGGTGACCAGCTCGTCTCCTTTTCTCCATAGTTACAGCAGCACAAGGATGAGGACCTCTCCAGCCTGGCCCAGGTGAGGGAGCTTGGGGATGTGAGGACTCTCATAGGGAACCCCCTTTTGACAAGAACCAGAAATAACTTTGATGGCTTGACAAGTGAGCCCCACATCAGAGGAGGTTGGGGACACGGACTCTCCCTGAGGCTAAAGGAGGGGCCACTGCCTTCTCACATGAAAGATTGAAGGGCTGAGGAAAGGGATCAGTTCTCTGCTGGGTGGGCTGCAGGGGTTTCTCCCCTCAGTTCTGCACCCACTCACGTTCTGTGCAGCAGCCCCTGCCACTCTGTAGAATAGGGGGGCATATGTCCCCAGCACAGCATGGTTGGGAGCTCTGAGTCCACCACCGTCTGTTCAACTTCTCCATCCCCTCTATTGGCGGTAGGAAGATGACATGCTTTATTGGCACAAACATCGGGATGGATGGAAGACCCCAGTCCCAATGGAGGAGGACCCACTGCTGGACACAGACATGCTCATGTCAGAATTCAGCGACACACTTTTCTCCACACTCTCCTCACACCCACCGGTGGCCTGGCCCAACCCACGGGAAATAGGTAACCCACCCCCAGATCCCTGGCTTTGAGTGCCTGGCTGGTTTCCTTCTCTGTCAGGCCTCCCTGGGGCAGGCTTCACCTCAGGGCCATCTCTGAGCAACTGCAGGTCACTTGTTTGGAGCAGGCGGTAAGATGGAAGATTGACCAACCTCATTGACATCTGACGGCCACATGCATTGAGTGGGTGGGGACTGCAAGTTGAGTCTACCTGGAGCTGTCAGGCCCATGGTATCTCTGTGAGAAACAGCGGGGGTTTGATCTGAATCAGTTTCACATTTCTAATTCTGTCCCCTTAGCAAAGGATGTGTGCCTAGTCCAAGTGACAGGGCCTGTGACTCATTCTGAAGAAGATGGGAAACACTCCTGGGCATGACCTCTCATCTGGCTGCATTCAGTTGTCCAGCTCACCCGTCAGGGAAGAGCCCACAGAATGAGAATTGGAATGGGCGTGGGGGATCTCTGCAGAACTATTCACGATTTCTGGGAGTGTCTGTTCCTGATACTCAATTTACCTTTCTTGCAAAAATCTCACATTCTTTTCTGCATTCTGAGGGTAGAGAATGGCCATGAACCCACAAGAAAGTAGAAATCCCAGCCAGTTGCCTACATTTCTTCTTGGAAGAATCTAGAATTTGAGCAGGACCAGGGAGATCCATTCCAGGCCTTTCATATATTCCTACAACTTTGAGAAGGCAAAGTGATTGCTCTGTCTCCTCTCTGATCCTTTCAGCACATCTGGGAAATGCAGACATGATTCAGCCGGGGCTGATTCCTTTGCAGCCCAATCTGGACTTCATGGACACTTTTGAACCTTTCCAAGGTGAGGACATGAGCAGAGAGGGCATGGCCACCTGCATCTCCTTCGCCCAGGACAAAGCAGACTGGTGCTTCCCTTTCATAGAGGGAACTGTTAGAGTGGGAAAGGGAGCAGGGAGGATTTAGAGTTTCCCCAGCACTACAGTCTTTTTTGGTTGTAGCTGCAAAGTCTGCACGTTTCTCTGGGGCATTGCTGTCGTGGGAATGGTCATCTCATTCTCAGTCTCAAGAGCCTCTGGTTTGGCCATGACTGTGAGCAGTTTTCCCTCTAGGCAGCAGAGGGCGCCAGCGACACGGCCACCTCCCCACAGTTTCCTGCAGTTAAAGCTGGTGCTTGAGCTCCCACCATTGTAAGAGCTGGTGAAACTCCAGGCCTGGGAGTATTTCAGAGCTCACACTAGTTGCCCTCAGGTGTGGTTCCAATCAGAGGACCTGTTTTTGCAGAGTTACCTCAGGGGAAATGCCCTCTGGCCATGGCATGCCTCTGGGTAAGGTGGGGTTCAGTGCCTGATTTGTTTGCATTTTAATTCAAGGAAGTGACAGACACACGGAGCTCAAAAGCCCCGATGTTGTCTTTCAGAAATCTTCTCTTCCAGCCGCTCCATTTTTGGCTCCATGCTGTCTGCACCTGCCTCAACATCTGCACCAGATCCCAACAGCCCACCTGCTCAGGTAGAGGGAGCTGGGGGAAGGGCACAGGGCTGGTCATAAAACCTCTGCAGTCATGGCTAGGCTAATGACATGACCACATAGTCATGAGCAAAGTGCTAAGGGCTGTTAGATCACAAGAAATTATGCTATCCCCCTTTAAAAGCATCCTGGAGATTCACACGCTGGAAGACTGACTCCATAAACATATGCTCCTACCTAAGGCTCCAGGTAACCTGTGTGCAGTGAGCTCTGTTCCGACCATTTAAGACAAAGTAAGCACGAAAGCAAAAACATGGATCACTAATGAAAAGAAGTTCTGTGTATTTCTTTTAGTTTTTACTCAGCAATCAACAGAGATTGGTTATCGAGTGAGGCCGGGCCTTTTGCACTGAAGGGGCTCTCAGGCTGGTGCCTGTGTCCAGTTAGACACCAGTGACCTGGCCCATCTTCTTCCATCTGGCTCTGGGAAGAATTTCCTCTGTAGAGATTGAGATCTGAGCAGTTGATTCCTATAGCGTTTCCCTTTTAGGAAGAGGTGACCTCTCTGGAAGTTGATACACGAAACTGTCCTGAGGGAACCCCATGAGCAGCTGGGATCCAGGCTGCCTCTGCTCTGTAACAGAAGATGGCAGGGACTTTTGGGGACCCCTGCTGGACTTTAGAAACAAGATATTCCCAGGCCGAGAGCCAGCTGTGTGCAGACAGTCACTTTGTCTGAGCCCCGTGTTATCATTTCGTTTCTAATGGAAACAGGACCCCTGTCGACATCTGGGAGACACAGATCCATCCCCCAGATCAATGCTAACGGGATGGGAGAAGTGCCTTTGTCCCTCTGTCCAGGGGTTCATCTCAGGTGCCCGGCAGACATTGCTATACTTTGTGGAGTGCAGCACCAGAAAGTGATGGCGAGTTGTGTGATCCCAGTATTTTTTCCTCGCTTCTTTCTCTTCTCAGGAGAGCATCCTGCCCACCACCTCTCTCCCCACCGTGAGCCTCCCTGACAGTCTCATCGCATCTCCCGCAGCCACTGCCCTGGACTCCACAGATAGGCCGGGCTGTGAACGCACTTCCCAGCCCGAGGATCCCTTTATCCAGCCCGCAGACTTTGGTCCCTCAGCGCCCCCACTGAGTGTCCCACAGCCTTTCCTCCCCGTGTTCACCATGCCTGTGCTCTCGCCCAGCCCCACCCCAGTGCCGGCTCCCCCTGCTGTGCCACTAGTCCCTCCTGCCACCCCCCTGAACCCCCCAACCCCACCCACCTTCCTGCAGCCACAGAAGTTTTCTGGAGCCAACAAGTCCCCCGCTGTCATTACCCACACGGCTTCCACCACTCTCACACATGATGCCTCTGCCACCACCTTCAGCCAGAGCCAGGGCCTTATCATCACCACTCGCCACCCCACCCCCTCAGCATCCACCTGTGGCCTGGCACTGTCTCCAGCCACCCAGCAGCCAGCTGTTGGGCCTCTGCACCCCGTTTATCTTTTGTGCATCCCAAACCTGTACCTTGGCTGGAGGGAGGCCCAAGCAGCCCCCCAAAATAGTGCCTGCTCCAAACCAGAGCGCGTGTCCTTGGTATTGAAGAATGCTTGCATTGCTCAAGGTGAGTGGGGAGGGAAGCTGGAGTGTGACTCCCCCCACCCCCCGGGATATTCCCCCAGCCCCAAGGCTTATATTTTCATGACACACAGACACACACACACACACACACACACACACACACACACACACATTACGATGTGAAAAAACGTTATGAAATACTGCATGTGATTGCTCTAGTCTGTTTTGTGTTCTGTGTTGTTCCTTTAAAGTTAGTCTCAATCCAGTTGGAAAACACGTGGTCCTGGTCATCTCTTTCTTGGGTCTGTAATCTGTCCCCTTCAAAGGGAAATTACAAAAACATGTCAGGGGCCTTGTGGCTTTGTCTTTCTGTGCCCTGCGGTGAGGAATGCTATGTCTCAGTGGCAGCCAAAAAGTCCCATCTTTCTCCTGGGGGACCCCACTGTGGCTTGGCCAGGCCCGGGGTTAGCACCAGCGTTGAGAACAGGTCTCCATGGCTTGGGGCCTCCCCCTCACCTTCTTGTTCTGGCAGCTGCCTTCTCAGGACGGCCACAAGCAGTGATCATGACAGGCCCTCTGAAGAGAGAAGGGATGTTGGCTTCAACCGTGTCCCAGTCCAATGTGGTCATCACGCCTGCTCCCATCACCAGGGTGAGGGCCCTGGACAGACCTCAGCATCCTTAAACCCGCAGCATGGCCTGCTCTTGGGCGACCCTCACCCAACATAATGGTAGTCAGGAGTGACCCCTCTCTCGTGTGTCACCCCAGGCTCCTGGAGTCACAGAGTTCCACAGCAGCATCCTGGTGACAGACCTGGGCCATGTCACAAGCAGCCAGCCCGGCCCCATCTCCCGGCTCTTCTCTGCAAGCTCAGTGCAAGACTCCCTAGTGAAGGGCGAGCAGGCCCCACTGCACGGGGGCAGTCCCCAGGGTGCTGTCGTGGGTTCTGGTGAGTGGTCACTGTGGTTGGGACAGTTGGGACTTGTGAGTGAAATGAGCTGGCCCACTCCTGGATTGGGGAGGCCCCCATGGGTGCCCTAGGGTTGAGCCTGGGCTCACAGGCCGAGCAGCGAGGTCTCATAAGCCTGCTGATGGCCTGGCTGGGAGAGTGAGCCATGCAGGCAGGATAACGCACAGGAGCAGGAAAGCTGCAGGCATGCTGCAGCACGCTTCTTTGGTTTTTGCCTGGGGGCCACTATGGGAGGCTCAAGATGGGTTTCTGAGTCTTGGGACTTGCTGGGGTTCCCTTCCTGTGTGAGGACTGCAGCAGGCACAGCCTTGCCGAGCCCCTTCTTCGGCCCTGTCCCTAAGCAGGGTCTCTGTTCTTCTCAGGTCGGGATGGCCCAAACTCCGGGCAGGCCTCTCCGTGTGCTTCAGAACACAGCCCCAGTCCTCAGTCTCCCCAGAACAACTGCTCAGGGAAATACTCTGCAGATTCCAAAAATGTGGTTGTGTTAAAGGTACCATATATCTCTTTTGGGTCTCTGTTCCCTAGGAAGGGTGGGGAGGCAAGGGCCTTTGGGACTGCCACGCCCTTAGGAGGGCACACTGGAAAGGAGAACCATGGCTCAGCTGGTGCTCCCCAGGCTGAGGTGGCCTCGGAAGTGTGGGTGTCAGCACCTTTAATTTTGATATTCAGCCCTCTTTATCCACCCCCCACCCACTGACTGGCCTATGGGAGCAACATTGAATCCTGTAATGTGGCAGGAAGTGGCAGCTGTAGGGACAGGAGAGCTTTGCAGGTGGCTGGGAAGTGCCTGACCGGCCGTGTTTGTGCCTTGCCAGGACTTTGAGGTCCTTGCCACACACCATGCTTCAGGGGTGGTTTTCTAGAGTCCCATGCTGTCCCCTCCTGGCTCCTGCTGGAGCCTTTCAGCTTCCTGTCACCGCTCCTTCCACTTAGCTCTCTAGCCCGGCCACAGGGTCCAGTCTGCCCCCAGCAGTCAGCAACAGGTTGAGAAGGCGGGGTGGAGGGACAAGCGGCGGTGGCCTGCAGTGCACCCCATATCACAGTGATGGGTCGGTTCCCCAACAGAACCGGCAGATGAAGCACATTTCAGCCGAGCAAAAGAGGCGCTTCAACATCAAGATGGGCTTTGACACCCTGAACAGTTTGATCTCTAACAACTCCAAGCTGGTGAGCTGCCTGGGGGCGTTGGGTGGGGAGCTTGGTCCTGGGGCGTGGGCGCTGCTCTGACCCCACACCCGCCTGCAGACCAGCCATGCCATCACGCTGCAGAAGACAGTGGAGTACATCACCAAGCTGCAGCAGGAGCGCAGCCAGATGCAGGAGGAGGCGCGGCGACTGCGGGACGAGATCGAGGAGCTCAACGCCACCATCATGTGAGGGCCACCAACATGTGAGGCGGGGGCCTGGAGGCTCAGGCAGTGCCCAGTCCTCACATGTGCGCCACACAGGCAGGATCCTCCTGCCCATTCGGTGCCCCTGGGGTCCGTAATTGTCACCAGCTGCTCCAAGCTTCCTCTGACTCTTCCTGTCATTGCAGCTCCTGCCAGCAGCTGCTCCCTGCCACAGGAGTCCCCGTCACCCGGCGCCAGTTTGATCACATGACAGACATGTTTGATGAGTATGTGAAGAGCCGGACCCTGCAGAATTGGAAGTTCTGGATTGTATCCTTGGGTTTCTTTTGACCACCCCACCCCAAACCAGGGCACCAAAACCGCAGACATCCACACTCTAGTCCTTTAGAAAGGTTCTCATATAATGGCTGTCATTCAGTTTGTGAAACAACAAGTTCAGTTTTCTCCTTGGGAGAGCGGGGGCCAGGCCCAAGACATGGAGTAGGGCTATCGTTGGTCACTGTTCGGGGTCGGGGCTTCCCGGGGAGGCAGAACAGGCCAGCATTGCTCTCTGAGTTCTTGAGGAATAAAGACAAGAGCCACTTGCAGAAGGAAGTGGCCTCTAGCCTAACATATCCAGGCAGCAGCTTCTCCTGGGGGAGTCGGGAGTACGTACCAGGTGTCAGATGAGAGACCAGGCTCACAAAACCAAGCGGCAGAGCCTGGATTTGAAACCAGTTCCTTCCAGGTTGCTCCCTGAGTATGTACCCCAGGCCTTGAATGCTGTCATGAGGCACTTACACCTGTGTGCTGGGCCCTGTCTCTGTGGCCAAGGCCTCCTTTAGCTGGCCTTCCAGATGGCCCTTTCAGGGGATGGCTCCTGCCTTCTCACTGCCCACCCAGCCACTACTCTGCCTCTGGGTTGGCCACTGCCTCAACCTTGGGTGTGACAGATGGGTCTGGACTTACAATGGTTAGATGGGATTTTCAACTTTAGGATGGTGCCAAAGTGATACGAATAGTAAATTGCGTGAGATAGTCAATACTTTGTTATAAAATGGGCTTTGTGTTAGATCAGGGATTTTCAACTGGTGTGCCACAAGAATTTTTTTTTTTAATCCTCACTCGAGGATATTTTTCCACTGATTTTTAAAGAGAGTGGAAGAGAGAGGGAAAGACAGAGAGAAATATCGATGTGAGAGAAACACATCAATTGGTTGCCTCCTGCATGAGACCCCACCAGGGCCTGGGCCAGGGAGGAGTCTGCAACCGAGGTATATGCCCTTGACTGGAATCGAACCCGGGACCCTTCAGTCCATAGGCCAACACTCTATCCACTGATCCAAACCAGACTGGGCGCTGCAAGAATTTTTAAAACATGCAATACCTGACTATTTCGTCAGGGGCACTGATCTCTTTTCCCTTAGATTGTCAGATTTAAAAAATGACAACAGCCAACACAAATAACCAGAATTCTATCCCACTTTTTTGTCATATAGGCAAAAAATATATTTGCATCTAAATTTTTGGTGTGCCGCAGAATTTAATTAGTTTGTGTGTGCCATGAGAGGAAAAAAGTTGAAAATCACTGTGAGATGAGTTTGCCCAACTGTAGGCTAATGTGAGTGTTCTGAGCATGTGTAAGGTAGGTTAGGCTAAGGTATGATGTTCCGTAAGTTAGGTGTAATAAATGCATTTTTTACTTAGGGATTTATCAAGATGTAACCCTGTCATTAGGCAAGGAGCATCTGTATACGTATAATATGTTGTGTTCACGTCATTGCACCAGGATCCATTCCAGACCAAAAAAACGCTTCTGTCCCTGCCTCCAGCCTGCTCAGGGATCAGTTATAGTTACACTTGATCTTAGCCAAAAGGCCGGGAAGCGATGGGGGTCAGTTACAGTTCAATAGAAGCATCTTAGGCAAATGGAAGGGCACACTTACCTCATCCAGATCTCTGTTTGCTCAACTATCTGTACACAATTACTTGCCTGTCCCAAGGGAACAGGCCCTCCTCCTCGCTTACCTTTTCTTTAACCCACGTCCCCTGCAGTTCAGTATTATCATCAAGCCGCTGTTCGAGTCCTTCAAGGGGATGGTGTCCACCAGCAGCCTGGAAGAACTGCACCGGACGGCACTGTCCTGGCTGGACCAGCGCTGCTCCTTGCCCATCCTCAGGCCAAGTGAGTGAGGTGCTGCACAGGGGCGGTGGGGTTGGAGGCTGCTACCTCCATTAGTGCCGGCAAGACGAGGACCCTTGAGGCTGCAGAAAACCCAGGTCCCGCTGTAAGCAACCATGCAGACAGGGCCCGGGGCATGAGGATGGTGCTGTGCATAGCCCTGAGCCAGTCATGCCAATGGCAGGGCAGGAAGCAGTCCTACCCAGCGCCTTTCTGTGGCTTCAGTTGGTCAGTTCAGTCAGATCCAGCTTATGTTTATTGAGCTCTTCCTATTGGCCGGGCCCTTTCAGGTGTTTCCTTGTTTAATTCTTATAACTAACAAAGCTGTGTCTATACGTTAAGGTTATAGAGAAGTGGTAGTGACACCGGTGCACAAGCCGGAAGAGCTTAGGCCTCTCCACCTATCTGCAGGCTACGGATAGGATTCGGAGAGCTGCCTTAAAGGCAGAGGGGCTGTCCTGGTGTCCCTCTCCTGCTCTGGCAAGCATGAGAGTCACACGATGGTTGTACGCGTAAGGCCACGTGTGCTACTGTCCGTGGTGGGACTCAAAGCTGCCGCCTGCACCGTGTGTTCGGGCTAACTCCCCCTCCTGTCTTCCAGTGGTGCTGAGCACCCTCCGGCATCTGAGCACCACCACCTCCATTCTGACAGACCCGTCCCAGCTGCCAGAGCAGGCCGCGGAGGCTGTCACCAGACGTGGCAAGAGGTCGGGGGAGTCTTAGTGCTTAGCCGGCACGTGCCGCACAAGATGCCAGAAGACCCTTCCCTGCCTGTGGAGAGGAGGCTACATCCCACACCTCTCCTGACGCAGAGCCTCAGGGCCTCCCTCCAACTCTGCCAGCCCCCTGGGCCGCTCGAATGCCACGCTCAGGTCTGAAGCAGGTTCGGGTCCTGCCAACAGCAATAGTCCATCCTTGGGAGCTCCTTGCTGTCAACTCTCACTCAGCGACCTCAGTTACAACCTCCGCTGCCCTCAGGGCAGCCCAGACAGGGAAACACCAGGGTTCACTGCTGTCCTGCTGGTCTGCCAGGCCCACGGAAGTAGGTGGGCCCGAGGAGGCAGCACCTGCTCCTGGAATTAGAAAACAAACAGGTCCCTGCCCAGTCCCTGTCTGTTGCGTCCTGGCGGTCGTCTCTGGATGATTCCCTGCTGCTCGGGCCCGCCCTGGGGCAGCAGGAAGACATTTTCCTTCCTCCCCCAGACTCTGACCTGTAGACAGGCTTGGACAGCTGCTCAGGCTTTCGCATGGCCAGCTGCCTGGAAACCCCGGACTCACGTGTGCAAAAGCAGAGGGTGTGAATGCACGTGGACAAAAAGGAAAGCACAAACAATGCAAAGCTGCTGCTCCAGCTCGGAGACCCTCCTGGGTGGCCTGTGACCTGTTCCGATTTGGCTCCACTTGCCGTGGCGGGCAGCACCCCCAGCATCGCTGATGGGAATGGTGGTGTGGACTTGGTCCAAGGCTTCGCCAGGCGTCGGCTCTCAGAGTGGCCTTTCCAACCTGTCCTCCACCGGCTTCCACACTCGGCCTCGGACGCGCCAGCAGTGGCCCTTCGGGTGAAGCATTCAAAAAGCCAGGCTCCAGGGTGCTTCCACCAGCCTGGTCATCTTGTCCGCATTGTTCACCCGGGAGCCTCAAACTGGAATGGTTCTCGGACCAAAGAGGTCACCACACCCAAAGGCTGTCCTGTCTTGTTTTGAGGAAGAAATGGAATGTCAACAGGCGGAATTCCTGGCCAGCCTCAGCTGTCCAGACGTCGCCCAGATCCGATAGTAAAGAATTGCACTGAGTTGATCGGTGGGGGGTCCCTAGGGCACCGGTTGTTTCTGGGTATGTGGGATTACAGCGGAGGGTCCAGAGGAAGGCATGGCAGGAGGCTGGTCTGGGCCAGTCCTCGCTGTGTCTGCAGGAGTAGCTGTGGGTGAAGGGCGCTCTAACACCCAGGAAGCCTAGCCCGGCCAAAGACACCTTCTTGTTGAAAGAATGTGCTTTTATGGTCCAGTTGTGAAGTTCAGAGGGGTCCGCTGGCTCTCCTCCCGCCAGAGATGGAGCTGGACAGTGCTGGGCAGGCCAGGAGAGCTGGGTGGGCTTTGAGGGGGCCCAGGAGCCATGTGAGGGGGACCACGGCACCTCCTGAGGTTCTGATCCATTAGGAGGCTCCCCCTGGTTCCTGGAGGACTGAAGAAGGTGCTCAGAGGGCGGTCAGTCCTGCCTCAGCCTTGGGTGTTGAGGCTGGATGGGGGTTCTTCCCCATGTTGCCGTCCGCACCAGCACCTCTGCTGCAGGTCACTAACCTGTCACCTGCCCCCTGGTCTATGCTTCACCCCCTCGGCCTCCCCAGAACACGTGTTTACAGGCCTCTGGATCCCTCTCCTGAGAGGCAAGCACAAGATGAGGCTGGGCTGGTTCCTCATTTCCACAGGATGTGGTAAGAGAACCATCGTTACCCCCAGGTAAACATGAAGCCCCTTCAAAAGGGGAAGACCACCGTGGTAAGGGCTCCCCTAGGGCCAAAGGGGAAAAGGAAAACACGAAACGTTCGCAGCTGTTAGGGCTCATGGAGGGGCGTGAGCTCGGCCCCTCCACAGTCTGTGCCTTCATAAACCACGTGGGTGGCCGCAGTGCTTGGCCCAGCCTAGACCTCTCCTAAATCTGTAGCTTTCTCCCCACCCCTTGCTGGGAGTCCTTTTTTAAAACAAATTTAGATATAAAATGGGCCTCTTGCTTCATTGGCCTACCTCTCTCCATCTCTCCCTTTTGCTGACTTAATGATCAGATTCTGTTTTGGTAGCTGTTTAAGGCTGTTAGGTTATGTGTGACTTTGAAGGGTGTGTGTCTGTGTGGCATGTTTTTGTTTGAGGTATTTCCTTAAATCCGTTTCTCTTGGTGCTCACGATTACCGTGGCTGTAGGGCCACAAAGCTGTTTCTCTTACTGCAGACACACTGTTGCTAGTCCTCCAGGTTTTCTTGTTCTTGAATCTTGCCTGATGAATCTGGCCAGCACAAGGGCCTCTTAACCTCTATCCTTGGGTCCCGGCCAGGGCATGGGGAAACTGAGGCAGTCTGCCAACGCCTCCAGTAGACGCTGACCACGGGGCTGTGGTTTGTTTACACTTATTTCACTCCAACTCCCATAAAAGAGACTTAAAAATGCTGACACTTTGGAGAATGAGAAAATCAATCTGAAAAGGGGAAAAAAATCCTGTCTGGTACATACATTTCTGCAAGTATTTCTGTGAAATCTTTCTGTGCCATCAGCTCCTTGCGCTGCTCTTTCCTCTTTCACAATGAGTGGGGATGCAGGGACAGAGCAGAGGCCGCTGTGGGGCTTTCTGAAAGCCGAAAGGCCTGTCCCTCCTGACCCAGGCGGCTTACACACCAGCTGTCACCCCTCAGCAGGTCCCCGAGCTGTGGCAGACCCTCAGCTTTGCAGCCGTTTTCACAGCACCAGGGAAGCAGTTCCTACGTCAGAAATTAGTGCTGATGGAAGGAGGGGCCGGGGCAGGGCAGTGAAATCCCCAGCATGCTGTGGATTGAGGTCGCATATGGGTCCTTGGGCAACCACCTTTCTCCACTTCCTGTCCTTGTGACATGACCCCATTTCACCTTTCCAGAGGTCGGGCCTGAAGGTGTTTTTGCTGTGGCCAATAGAAATATAAACTTAGGTTCTTAGAAGACATGGGACTCCAGCGTGGTGCCCAGCCCCTTTGTCCTATCCAGGTGAAGGGGTGTGGTCGTGGGTGACATCATTCATTGCCTGATCCTAGCACAGCCACCTCCAAAAGGGGTCACACACCCCTGTCTCCATGTGCAGTTCTGGCTGGCTCCACCCCAGCTTCCTCTCAGGTTGGGCCTCCTTCCTTGAGAGGCCCAGCTTCCCACCAAATGAATCCAGGGGCAGCAGGATCGTTGTTTTCAAGATCACAAGTGTTTGCTTTCTGGCTGAACAAGAGCTCATCAGAGTGGAGCGGGGCTGTACTGTGGGTCTGTCCCCCCGTGGCCAGCAGACTCGCTCAGTGTGCAGGGGGTGGGTGCTGTGGGCCAGGCCCCACGCTGCCTGCCCTTGCCTCCTCAGTTCAGTTCTTTTACCTCACTGGCTCCGATGGGCAGGCTTGGAGCATGGCCTCATCACCCCCCCTACTCTCAGCAGCCCCTTCCACTCTGGTGGTCGCCTGGTCCCTCCATGGTCTTTGTCCCACTGACTGGGTGTAAGCTGGGCTGCTCTTCTGTCTGGTGGGAGAGTTGCCTTTCCCGGGAGATTCCCTGCTTCCCATTAAGCTCTTTGCAGTAGGTGAACTGCCCCCCCACCACCCCCCCGCTCCCTACACTTAGCTTTGCAAAGTGTTCCCTGTGGGACCTGGTTGGGATGGAACTGGGAGAGCCCTGATGTGGCCGCCTCGGGCTCGGTGCCTCATAGATTAAGATTTTCCCCACGTCTGAACATGGGGAAGGAGAGAGGAGGGCGAGGCTGGAGGATGGAAGAGCTTAGAAGCTCGACATGTTTGTACCATTCAGGAGCTGCCTTGGTCGTGGCCCACTCAGCAGGTCTTTGTGGTTGGAGGGGCTCCAGGAACAGGGAGAAGCGTTAGAACCGCCCCCGCCCCCACCAGTCCCTCCACAGGGGTCAGCTGCCTGATTCTCTTCTTCTGAGGACGTGGCTCTCCCGGCTCACATGTGGGGGCTGTTCCTTGTCAGGCTTGTGAAAATCAGCCTTGGAGAAAAAAGGGAACTTTTTATACTGAATGTTGGCTTTGACTCTGTGTGTGTGTGTGTGTGTGTATGAGAGTGTGTTTACTTAATGAAATTTTATTTTTGTGAAATTCCTTTCCAATTATGTAGCAAAATTCACCTTTACCTCCCAGTCAAACTTTTGGTTCCACAGTCGACCGTGGGCGTCGCTGATTCGAAGAATTCTCTTCTGCGTTTCTGAACAGAGACATGTTGCTCTCAAGAACTGAGCTTGTGCGGGGCTGGGAGAAACTCAAGTTTTATATGTTTCCATAGAGTTTCCATCCTGCAGTTAGAAGGTAGGAAGGGCCCGGCCCTGGGAGACCCGGCCCAGCTGTGTGCTCGCATGGGAGCTGAGCACAGCCTCCCCCACGCACCTGCCACTCCACACCTGAGCCCTCTCACGGCCCAGACACCACGCTCTTTAATTGTCCGGGTTCCGTTCCCTGTGCAATGGGTCGCTTTTTCCTGCTGGGAGCTTCGGTGATGGTGTCAGGGCTCCTTTAGGGGACAGTTCCCCCGTCTGGGAAAGAAACCCCCTCGGAGTCTGGGCAGCGGAGGCTCCCTCAGGCCCGTGTCACCCAGAGCACAGCCCTATCACGCGTGTCGAGAAGCATGTTTCCACCAGCTGTGTTCAACACTACAATGCAGTTTGAAAACTACATTTACATCCAGAACAATAAAAAGCCGTATTTTTTGGAAACGCTCGTGGTGTGTGGTCTTCAGTGCTGCCCTGTTGGTCTGTGGCAGTGGTTCTCAACCTTGGCTGCACATTGGAATCACCTGGGAATCTTTTTAAAATCCTGATTTCTGGGCCTCATCCTCCGGAAATTCTGTTTCTTTGTTACTAATGTTGTGTCCCCACCCCATAATAAAGAAACAATTTCCGGAGGATGAGACCCAGAAATCAGGATTTTAAAAAGATTCCCAGGTGATTCTAATGTGCAGCCAAGGTTGAGAACCACTGGTCTATGGGGAGCCGGTGAAAGGAGAGCAGGCAGAGTGCCGCCCGGCTGGCCTGGAGGTGGGGATGCCGCCTGCAGTGGAGGCATTGGGGTGAGGACAGAGGTCAAGGTGGGTGAAGTTCTGGAGGTGTCTCCAGAAAGACAGTGGTTCTACAGAGAGGCCTCCGCCAAAGGGGCCAGTTCCCCACGGCCAGTGTGACTGATTCTGCCCGTGAACTCACCAGGAGGGCAGAGTTGAGTGGCGCTTGTACCAACTGCCCAGATCTGTATCTCTTGACTAAAATGCAGTGGTTTGCTACACAGGTTCTTGTCTGATCAAACCCCAAGGCCTCCCCCAAGGGAAGAAGTTCATGACACAGAACAAGATGTGGGGCTTTGAGGGTTGGGGCCCTGGAGAGAGGTGAGTGGCATGTGGACTCCTTCCAGCCACAGGGAGCTCGACTGCCAACAAACTAAGCAGCTGGTGTCTGTTTGGTTCTTT
Organism: Myotis lucifugus; assembly: GCF_000147115.1. Classification (NCBI taxonomy): domain Eukaryota; kingdom Metazoa; phylum Chordata; class Mammalia; order Chiroptera; family Vespertilionidae; genus Myotis; species Myotis lucifugus. The sequence goes on along the minus strand of NW_005871559.1, from coordinate 411,765 downwards.
CAAGTTTTTGAGCCCAGCTCCATGTTAAGTAAGAAAGATGTTTGGGCATAATTTGGAGAAGCAGAGTTTGGATGGGCTGGCAAGGGAGGAGCAGAGAGTGTCTAGAGCAGTGGTTCTCAACCTTCCTAATGCCGAGACCCTTTAATACAGTTCCTCATGTTGTGGTGACCCCCCAACCATAAAATTATTTTCGTTGCTACTTCATAACTGTAATTTTGCTACTGTTATGAATCGTAATGTAAATATCTGATATGCAGGATGTATTTTCATTGTTAAAAATTGAACATAATTAAAGCATAGTGATTAATCACAAAAACAATATGTAATTATATATGTGTTTTCCAATGGTCTTAGGCGACCCCTGTGAAAGGGTCGTTCGACTCCCAAAGGGGTCGTGACCCACAGGTTGAGAACCGCTGGTCTAAAGGGAGTGTGGCTGGTGCACAAGAGATTCCCATTCCTCTCTCAGGCGTGGAGTCACCGCAGGGACATCCTCACCTGTGGACGCTTCTCAAGTTGGTGGTGTGATTATTCCCATTTCATAGAGAAGCAACAGTCAAGGTGACATGGGTCAGCGTGAGAAGCTGAAGGGTCACTTTTATCTTGTCAATGGTCTCTCCATGCTCCAAATCCCAGCATTATCCTTGATGCCCCCATCTCTCCTTCCCCTCCTCCAACACCAAGCCCTATCAAGTTTGTCTTTTACGTTTCTCTCAAGGTCATTACCCACTTTTCTATCCCACTGCCCTAACCCTAATCCAAGTCTCTGGCACCATCATTTCGCAACCAGTTCACGTCTTAATGTTCACCCCATTCTGCCTTACAGTCTATCTTACAGTCAGTGTGAGCTTGGAAAAGTCCAAGACTAGTCACGTCTCCTCTGCTTCAAATGCAGGCGGTGCGGCCAGGTCAGAAGTCAGAGACAGAGGGGTGACTGGGGTGTGAGATGTCACACTGACGGGGTGTGGAACAAGGTTTAAAGATTGACTCATACAACTACATACTGAATATAAAATGTCAAGTTTCCTAATTGAGGCTGTAATTTCGTAGTTAGGTTTAGATAGGATAAGAACTCTCCTAAGTGGCATTTAAAGGCACCTCACCTCAGATGTGGACTCAATTCTACAGAACAGAACGTACCTTCTCCAGTACCTCTTTTCGGTATGTCAGCATCTAAATTGAGCCTCTGTGGGGTGGTGTGATTGCGCTTGTCCTAAATTTCAGTAAGCGTGCTTTTTTATCTTTTCATTTCAGACAATCTCCAGCATCCACAGAAGTAGAACAGTGTAATGAACTGAGGGCCCATTCATCCGTTTTCACAATGATCCACTGAGGGCCAATCCTGTCGCACATGCACCCCACCCCGCCCCCATTATTTTGAAGCAAACCCCAGAGACCGTGTGGCTTTCCCCTGTGAACAGTAAATGTGTTCTTAGTGCCATTTCCAGCGTTGCATATACGCCTGCCATGTTGGTCCTCTGAAAAGCTACGAAGTCACAGTTCATGAGAAACCTGGGGAGTGGGGCGTTCTGATTGATCAGATTTTTCTGTTTCACCGAATTATTAGCTAGAAAACCCTTATTGTTTAAAAAGGGGAAAGGCTTTCTAAGATAAGCGTCTACTTTCCTGCCTTAATAGGTATGGTACGGCAAACAATCTAATCTCTTCATCTAGTCTGACTGATTTTCGCTCCTGGGGGAAGTGACCCAACAGGGCTAGTTGTTTCCATTACAGATTTGTGGTGGCAGCGGGGCCTGGGTGACAGGGGTTACAGTCTTTCCCACCTGCCCCTCACCTGCCTCTGAAGCCCAGACTCCAACCCGTTGGGGTCTCCTGAGTCCCCAGCCCACTCATCAGTGTAACTGCACGACCCATACTGCACCTCTTCCCCCAACACCCGCCACGAGTTTACCCAATTTGTCGCTCTTTCCTCCAGTCTTTGACCAAGGAGAGTGTGAGCTGAAAGCGGAATCTGCACTCAGCTCAGGGAACCCAACAGGGACTGTATTGGAGACACAACAAAACCTGTGAGTGATGGGGTAAGCATGGGGGGCATGAGGAAGGGCAGGAACCAGGCCCTGAAGGGGATCAGGAATGTCCCCATGGTAGGTGACACCTGAGCCAGGAGGCCACAGCAGAGCACTTTCCACGGCAGAAAGGGTCACAAACCTAACCCTCCATGCACCCAGCCAGCCCCCTCTCCCCAGTGGGGCTTTTTCTTGCGTTATCACTTCTGTCCCTTGAAAAGTTATCTCTTTTCTCCTCTTCCATTTGACTCATTCCTCTCCACTCACAAGTTTCTTCCGAATCTCTCTACTTTTTTTTTAAAAATATATTTTATTGATGTTTTACAGAGAGGAAGGGAGAGAGATAGAGAGTTAGAAACATCGATGAGAGAGACACATCGATCAGCTGCCTCCTGCACACCCCCCACTGGGGATGTGCCCGCGACCCAGGTACATGCCCTTGACCGGAATCGAACCCGGGACCTTTCAGTCCGCAGGCCGATGCTCTATCCACTGAGCCAAACCTATCTCTCTACTTCTAACCAGTCTTTCTTTAACTTTCAATCTCGCCTGCCCAAACTCAGGCATCCCCACCCCTGCATCTTGATACCCCACTGCTCAAGACACACATTCAGACATCACCCTCACTTCTTCCTTTTCTTCACTTTCCGCCTTTAGTCTACCAGGACACTGGTCAGTGTTGCCTCCAAAATAATCACAGGCCCAGCGCTCCTCCCCACCCCAGTGCCATCACAGTGATCCACACACCGTGGCCTCATCGCCTGGCCCGGTGATGGCACCAACCTCTAGGTTCCACCCTTTGCTTCCGTCCATTGTCGCCACAGAGCTAGAGTTGGCTTTTTAAATCACTTAAGATGCACTGTGTTCGTCCCCTGCTTTAACTCCAGTGGCTTCCTGTTGCATTTGGACAAAAACCCAAACTCTACCATCTGGCTCCTGGCTGCTTTGGGCCAGCGACAACCTGTCTGGACCAGAAAGTCTTCACCTGTAAAACGTGGCTGACGATATACCTCCCCACTGGGTGCTGTAAGGATTCAATGGCCACAAACCTACCATGTTAGCTACTTTGCTATTTGCCATCTCTCTTCCCTGCCTTCTTCCTCATTCCCAACAAATCGTACCTTCTTCCAAATTTCTCAGATATTTTTAAAAATATGCTTTTTAAAAAAAAATATATTTTATTGATATTTTACAGAGAGGAAGGGAGAGGGATAGAGAGTTAGAAACATCGATGAGAGAGAAACATTGATCAGCTGCCTTCTGCACACCCCCAATTGGGGATATGCCCACAACCAAGGTACATGCCCTTGACCAGAATCGAACCTGGGACCTTTCAGATCACAGGCCGACACTCTATCCACTGAGCCAAACCGGTTACGGCTAAAAATATGCTTTTATTTATTTTGGAGAGGAAGGGAGAGGGAGAGAGAGAAACATCAACGATGAGAGAGAATCATTGATCACCTGCCTCTTGCATGCCCCCTACTGGGGATCGAGCCCGCAGCTCGGGCCTGTGCCCTTGACCAGAATCGAACCCAGGACCCTTCAGTCCGCAGGCCGACACTCTATCCACTGAGCCAAACCGGCTATGGCCAGATTTCTCAGATTTTATTAACACCACGGCCAAGACCATTCTCCTTTTTAATATCCTGGAGTCCTTCTGATTCTCCTTTCCTGGCAGCATCCTGCCTGCCCCCTTTTTAATTTTTATTTAAATTTATTGGGGCGACATTAGTCACCATGTAATCTCTTTTTTTTTTTTAAATATATTTTATTGATTTTTTACAGAGAGGAAGGGAGAGAGATAGAGAGTTAGAAACATCGACGAAATGTCGCTGCCTGTAGTCCCATTCCAGGCCGAGGACACAGCCGTACAGGTCAGCACTGAGTTTGTCCTAACAGAATCGAACCTGGGACCCTTCAGTCCGCAGGCTGACGCTCTATCCACTGAGCCAAACCGGTTTCGGCAATCTAATCTCTTAATCTCGTCTGCATCTCCTCCCAGCACTTCGTAACCTACTACCCTGGTAGAATGAAGCCCCAGCCTCAGTGTGGCCACCTCATCTCCCATCACTCCCCGTGGCGCGGCCCAGGTGCCAGGCAAAATGGACTCCTTGTTGTTCCGTAGCCATGCCCCACACTTCTTCCCTCTTCCTCTGCCAAGAGCCCCTCCCCCTGGAAGGCCTTGTGCTTCCTCCTCTCTGCAGCCTGCTCTGGCCCACCCCACTTTGGACCACCTCCATTTCTCCTTCTCTGTCACTCACGTCACATGCCACCTCCTGCGTGGCAGTTGTCAGTACTGCATCACGTGGTCACCCCTTCCTAAGGACAGGGACCACATCTCGTTTTATCAGTCATCTACCAAAGCACAAAGCGTCTGTGTCCTGGGCACTCACTCAGTAAGCGTGTGATTTAAATCACATCTACCACTCACTGCCCGGGCTGACTCAGCAACTCTACGAAACAGGTGCTATTAGCAACCCACTTCAAAGATAAGGAAGTTGAGGCTTACATAACTTGCCGGGTGGTACCAGCACCCAGTGTGAATCTGAGCTGTAGACATGGGCGTGTCTGACGGGGGAGCCTAGCCCCTCCTCTCGCCCCTGTGATCCCATCTTTATCCTTAAAAGATCCGTGGATGGTGGAAATCATTATCCTTATTTTACAACTAAGGCTTACCTTTTGTAATAAGAACACTCAGCAAACTAGGAAAAGAAGGGACTTCCTCAACCTGATACAGGCATCTGTGAAAGCCCACAGCTGATGTGTTCAATGGTTGGAGGACTGAACACTTCCCATCGAAGACAGGAACAAGACAAGAATGTCTGTGCTCCTGCTTCTGTTCAACACTGCAGGTTGATTGGACAGGAAGAAGGAAAAACGGTCTCTATGTACACATGACACGATACCATATAGAGGAAACCCTAAGGACACACACACACACACAACTATTGGAGCTACCAAATGAGTTCATCAAAAATAAAAATTTTTGTGTCAAAGGGCACTATCAAGAAAAGTGAAAAGGCAACCCACAGAATGGGGGGGAAATGCAAATTGTGTATGTGATAAGGGCTTAGTATCCAGAAAATCTAACTCCTACAACTCAACAATAAAATGAAAAATAACCCAATGAAAAAATAATAGCCAAACGTGGAACAACCCACCTGTCCTTGAACTGATGACTGGATAAGCAAACTGTGATCTGTGGATGTATAAATGGAATATTACTCAGCCATGAAAAGGAATGAGCACTGGCACCTTCTACAATGTGGACGAACCTTGAAAACATGATGCTGAGTGAGAGAAGCCAGACACAAGAGGCACATATTGTCTGATTCTATGGATAGAGATGCCCAGGATAGAGATGAGGTTACATCACATAAAGGTGAGGACCAGAAACTGAAACCCAAGAATATCTGTTCTTAGCACCAATGTTGTTGGGGAAAGAATGTGTTTGAATAAGTAAATGAATAAACTGGCATCACAAGGAGCCTTACAATTGTCATTCTAAATATCTCTTCTCATTATAGAGTACTACAGTTATAGAGAAAGGGGAGAAGTAACAACATTGCACGGTTACACTGAGAAATCAGTTACTGTTCAAGGAACAATCTGCCCTGATAGGCTACTTTGGTTGTGCCATTTAGCCAGGAAAATGAACAGCTGTGAACACTAGTGGACCCTAGTGTAATTTCAGAGATCAGTGAGAAGAAACAACCATCCTTAGCCCGGCCAGGGTGGCTCAGTGGTTGAGCATCAACCTATGAATCAGGAGGTCATGGTTCGATTCCCAGTGTGGGACATGCAGGAGGCAGCAGATCAAATGCTCTCATCATTGATGTTTCTATCTATCCCTCTCCCTTCCTCTCAGAAATCAATGAAAAATATATATTAAAAAAAGAAAGAAACAACCAACCTTATAACAGTGAACAGCCGTGAGGTGGCCAAAGAGTTTGACCTTTACCACTTGTAAAACCCTTCAAACCTCTCCGAATTTCATCCTCTTTTCCCTGGGTGCTATTTCTTTTAAAATTTCAAGTTGTATCCGGCCAAGCCAGGAACCAAGAGGCCACTGGTTTGATTCCTGAGTTGCAGGCTCGATCCCTGGTAAGGGAGCATGTGGGAGGCAGCCTACTGATGATGTTTCTCTCTCATTGATGTTTCTAACTCTCTATCCCTGTCTTAAAAAAAAAAATCAATAAAAACATTTAAAATTTGAAGTTGTGTTTATTGTACTGATTTCTAAAATAATATATACTGATTTTAGAAAATTTTGAACATGATACAAATATAAAGAAAATTACCCCTATCCTCAAAGTTACTTCTTTTCCAGTCTTGCTTTCTGGCCATATATGTTACACACACTCACATATACACACACATTTTTAAACTTAATAGAGATCTTCATAAATACATTTGTATCCTGCTTTTTACCCTACCATTAAGTATTCCTTGAGAAAATGATTTTGAATGGCCACATAATGCCATCTTATAGAGATACCATAGTTGTTGTTTTTTTGTTTCATTTTGTTTTAGCCATTCTCTTATTTTGGGGCATTTGGGTTATATAGCAGCCAGGAAACTGTGCCTCTCAGACCTCCTCCTGTGGGAAGTATAATGGACTGAGCCCGGCTGCTGTGTTCTGAAATCCATCAGCCCATCACTCGGGGCCTTGCCTCCCACAGGCCTCTCCCAGCCAGTGACGCTGTGTGTGTCCCCACTCTCTCGGGAAAGCCCTGGGGTCTCAGATGCTGCCACCAGCCCTCCTTCCTGCCCTGTCTCCTTCAGCAGGGAGCAGACCTGCCTGGGTCGGCCCGCTCGCCCAGCCCAACCTGCTCCCACAGGCTTGGCTGCCAATAACCCCTTGGCATGGAGAATCCCATCCTGGTGCCTACTTCTGGGAAGACTTGGATTCACACAGGTTAGTTCCGCTCTGGTTTCCTGGTTTGTTTTTGATGTTATCATTAGCGCTGTTTTGAATATGAGGTACGTGTGTCCTGTCCAAGTATCTGATCATCTCCTTAGGAAATCGCATTACAATGGAATTCCAGGAGAGGGTTGCGTGTATGTGTGTGTGGGGGGGGAGGGGGCGAGGGGAGGAATAGAATGGGCTTTTCTCATCACAGCCTCACCCTCAAGCCTCATCACTGATTGGATGGGCAGAAAACACGATCTTCTGCATATTTGCGTTCCTTTGTTTTGAGTGATGTTGAGCATAGTTTCACATTTATTGGCTATTTGATTTCTTATTTTATATTAAAACATCCCTCTCCCTCCTCCTTTTCTTCTCTCTCATTATCTGATTGCCTCTTCTATTTCCTTTTTATTTTCCCTCTCTTCTCTTAATTCTCCAGAATAAGAAAAAATGACATTGCTTAAAAATGTCTTACAGCTTTATATTCCCTGTCCTTCCTTTATAAATTGGGCAAACTTAAACTGTTCCTCGGTCACAGCAAGTTCCCCCTGAAATAAATAATGTTATCGTATTAGTTTTTGCTTCTCTGTGACCCTTGCTTATCGGTTTATTTGTTTTCCTTTACTCTGCGGATAAGTGGCACTTGAATTTTAAAAGTCATTACTTTGGCCGAAACCGGTTTGGCTCAGTGGATAGAGCGTCGGTCTGCGGACTGAAGGGTCCCGGGTTCGATTCCGGTCAAGGGCATGTACCTGGGTTGCGGGCACATCCACAGTGGGAGATGTGCAGGAGGCAGCTGATCGATGTTTCTCTCTCATCGATGTTTCTAGCTCTCTATCTCTCTCCCTTCCTCTCTGTAAAAAATCAATAAAATATATTAAAATAAAATAAAAGTCATTACTTTGGATAGTTTTAATCACAAGATATGCCATGGAAATCATTTGGTGGAGGAGATATTAAATTTGTCACAAAATGCCAACATCTGCTTACCTTTTTGCCTCTTTCTTGATTTGGCAGATTATCACCCAGAGGAATTCTAATTATGTAGGAGTCCTCATTGGTGACATTCCAGGTGACTTGGGACTTGTCACCCTGGTCACCTGTGAGCATCTCTGCCCCATGTTGCCACTTTCAGGAAAGGTGAGAACGAATCGTTTTGTTTTTCTTTTCTATTATACTGTGGTAGGTGGTTTTGATTTAAAGGAGTAAATCAGGCCCTAATCTCTTCCCTCATCTCCCCTCCAAATGCTTCTCTTTCTGAGAAATGGGGAAAGTAGGCATCGAGCAGTGTCACCAGCTGGTGGCCCACCTGCGTCAGGCCTCACTGATCCCATATCACTCAGCCATCGAAAGGAAGGAATGAAGCACCACACCTGCTACCACGTGGGTGGCCCTTGAGACCACGATGCTGAGCGAGAGACGCCAGACACAGAGGGCCATGTAGTGTGTGATTCTGTGGACAGGACGCAGCAGGTGCCCAGAGACAGAAAGCCGACCAGTGGTCTTAGAGCCCGAGGGGTGGGGAGTGGGGGGTGACTGCTAACGGGTGCTGGTTTCTTTTCGGGGTGATGAAAATGTCCCAGAGTTAGTGATGACGGTTGCACGACTTGGTGACTATACTAAAAAAGACGTCGAGCCCAACCGGCGTGGATCAGTGGTTGAGGATCGACCTATGAACCAGGAGGTCCCTGGTTCAATTCCTGGTCAGGGCACATGCCCGGGTTGCAGGCTCGATCCCTAGTAGGGGGCATGCAGGAGGCAGCCGATCAATGATTCTCTCTCATCATTGATGTTTCTGTCTCTCTCTCCCTCTCCCTTCCTCTCTGATATCAATAAAACTATTTTTTAAAAGACATTGAATTGGACACTCTAAATGGGGGAGCTTTGAGACATATACATTATGTGTCAAAAAAAGCTGTTAAAAATACTGATTCCAGGGCCAGCCCCAACCAGCCCAGACCCATTCGGTGTGAAAGCCAGGAATCAGCGCCTCACTCAGACGCCCCAACAGGACCAGCGACACAATGTGTGGGTCTCGTACAAAATGAAAGTGTCGGCCTCTTGTTCAAGAATCATCAAGAATGTCAAGACCGTGACAACAGAGCATCCACACCAGCGTGGGGCCTTCTGAGGGGGGCCAGACTGGTGTTTGGGATGCCCGATGCTGTCCCCAAAGGAAGGAAGGGGATTGGTTAGCAGATAAACCTCTTCATCAGAGAAGCTGTAGGTGGATTTGCTGGAAATACAAGAGGAGAAATCAAAGCTTCAAAAGGCTTCCTCTCCCTGCAGAGCTCCGAGGTGGTTTTAGTCAGAACCGTGGTGCAGCCCCCCAGCAGGCACTGAGTCATCTGCAGAACCGTGGACTTTCGGGCAGGCTGCTGCAGATCAGCAGGGGATCCCGGCCAGATCAGCAGGGGATCCAGGCCACTGTCAGCTGTGCTGATTGGGGCAGAGCCCATGTCTATGAAAGGATGCGAGGGGCCCGGTCCTGGCAGGGTGGGGGGTTGGCAGCCACGAAGAGTTCGGCCCCTGCTGCCCCCAGGGGCAATGGCCATCTCTCCCTGCAACACTGAACTTGCTGAGCTTGCTGCTCTGTGTCACCAGCCCCTAAGCCACAGTCTGATGGTATTGCCAGAGGGACTGGAGATTGAGTTAATAATAAATCATGCCTGAGGGATGTAAAAAAACCTCTGAATTATGGGGGTTGGTGACTGCATCCACGTGCCAGGAGCGGGGTGCAATCAGCTCCCGGGGCAGAAGCGTGGTGCTCAGGCCCCTTCCAGACCTCACCCTGTGCACATCATCCGGCTGTGCATCTGTCTGAATCGTCATCACATCCTTTGTAACAAACCATGGGCATGAGTAGATGGTTCCCTGAGTCCTGTGAGCCGTTCTAGCAAGAGTGGGTGACCTGGGGACCTGTGGTGTCTGAAGTTGGGGGGTGGGGGCAGTCTTGTGGGGCCGAGACCTCATCCTGGGGGGTCTGCACTAACTCAGCAGCCATGGTGAATCAATGTGTAACGCCTGGTTGGTGTCCGCAGCGAGCTGGAGACTGGCTCAGGGTGGCAGCCCCACACCTGTCCTGTGAGTGGAGAAGCGTTTCCTTCACAGGCCCACGTCCTTGCTATAATGAAGGCAGCATCTCTCGCCTTTTCGACTTCCGTAGCAGGAGGCTGGCTCTGCTCTCTACCAAAGCTAAGTCTCAAACCATTAACCCTTCATTCTCATACAAAGACAAAGGTTTCCGTCACCTCATCGAGGAAGGGATCAATCGATTCAAAGGACTGTACAAGGAACTAACATCTCTCTCATCTGTCTCTCCGTCACCTCGAAGAAATGGATGCTGGGATAAAATGCTCAGGTCGCTGTTCCACTGGTTGATGTTCTACAGTCAGGAAACCATCACCTCTGGGGTTCTCTTCTCCACTTGGTAGGAATCATTTGCATCTCATCAATTGTCTACAAGTCCACAGACTCTGGCACCTAATCGATAATAAATCATGCCAAGGCCCTGACCAGGTAGGTTAGTTGGTTAGAGCATCATCCTGATTTGCCCAAAGTTGTAGATTTGATCCCCAGTCAGGGCACATATAAGAAGCAACCAACGAATGCATAAATAAGTGGACAGTCAAAAAGAATGATAGCTGTCTGCCACAGTGGGTGTTTGTGGAAGGACTGACCAAAACATTGTCATTGGAGGTTAGGCTATTTGGGAGCTTAAAAGCCTGGTATGGAACTTAGAGTAGAGAAGTCTGAGGCTGAACTGCCTATCTCAGAGTGCTAACCTCATCCCCTTATATGAAGACTTGGGCAAGTCCTACTATCTGTTTGGGCCTCAGTTTCCCTCAAAAAAAGACAAAGATGAAAGTGCTGTTGGACTCAAGGCCAGCGATTCTCAGGCTCGCATATGTATGTGAATCACCTGGAGGTTTCCCTAAAGAACAGATTGCTGGCTGCACCCCAAACTGTCTGACTCAGCAGGTCTGGGGTGGGGCCCACGGATTTGCATTTCTAACACGTTGCCAGGCAACGCTGCTGCTGTTAGCCCAGAGATTTGAGAACCATTAGTCCAGATGCCTTCTAAGGAACGGTTAAGAGCTTTGGGCTCAACATTCAATCAAATGATCACGGCGCTAGCGCTGGCCCTGGCTGTGAAGAAGTCACTGATGGAAGGAAGGATCAGGCCTTCACAGGAGCAGAGGGTTGGGAAGGCAGTGGGAGCCACGCTTAGACACCCCAGTGCTCGCTCTGTGCCAGCCATGGCACTAAGTGCCGCTAAGGCCCAGTCCCCCAGGGAGGGGCGGAGGGTGGGCAGAGTGCCGAAGAGAGCTTGAATCCGGGGCCCCCCCACTTAGCAGCCTTGTGGCCTCGAGAAAGTAACTAAATGACTTTTGACTTTGGTTTCTCCACCTATAAAAAGAGAATAATAATGATACTTACATGACCTGGCATAAAGAAAATGCCCAATAAATGGTCGTTGCTAAACTTATTGTAATTTGCTACTGAGCCTGTTCATTGGGCCAAAATGGTAGAAGTAGTATCTATTTCTACAGCATGTCCCATGCTCCCTCAGCCACACACCACCCGGCCTGGACTCCCCCTTTACAACATGCAAAACAGAGTTATGAGAAAAAATTCAAAATAATTTATTAAATAGGTGCCAAGGGCTCCTCCAAGGAGCATTAACAACTCTCAATACAATAAATATCAATAAGTTAACACAGGTGCCAGCTCCTGCCCTCGCAAGGGTACATATAGGAGAGTAATAAATAAAACTTAAGTCTGCAGAAAAAAACATTCTATAAATACCCAGACAGTTCGAAATCTGCTTCAAGTTCATTCACACGTTTATATCTCAGTTCCCCCAGGACTGGTCAGCTGGGGGTTCACTGAGGTCATTCATTGGAATAATTTACTTATAACTCATGGTAGAGTTCGCACACTTAGCAGTCACTCATCTTTTTTGAAGGCTTCTCACATTTTCACCATTTCAAGAGGAGTAGGCTCCACTGGATGGCCGTCGAGGACCTGTCTCAGTGACTACAATGATTTCACGCATGTAGAAAACTCCTGCAAAATAGCCAAGGTGAGCCTTTTACATTCATAGCTGTTGTTGGGCATCGAAACTTTAGTTTCTGGTCCAGGTGGAAATAGGGGTTTTTCGAGCTGTTGTATGATGTCATTGATGTCCATTTTGTTATCGCATAGACATGGATGACGTTCGATGGCCCTGAAATAAGGCAGGACGGCTGAGCTGTTGATGTAGTGTGGTGGTCGGCAGTCGGAGGCGAAAGGCCGCAGCAGGCGAGGCGTGGACTTCGGCAGGCCCGTCTCGTTCTAACAAGGGGGAGCAAAGATGAGCATTAGGTTTGCTAGAAATCCCAAGAGGTAATTTCTAGATGCTTCCTCTGTGGCTGGTATGGGCGAGGACCCCCCACCATCACCCCCAACATCTCTCATCGGTGCCACAACCCCGGGAGGCTGTGGCCATCACTGTCCCAGAAGAAACTAAAGCTCGGCTGGTGGGTGGAGCTGGCCCAAGATCAAGTGGCAGACCCAGATTCCCACCCGCGCCAGGCAGCCCGGCTCCATCTGGCCCCTCTCCCCATCTGGCTGAGGCCCCACAGCCTTCTGGAATCTCCTCTCAGCTGCTCTGGGGCTCAGAGGGATGGGAAATGAGACTTCTGGGTGTCCACGTGGCTGCTTGCTCTTGGCAGCTCGTGTTACAGCCGATACAGCCCCTGCTCCTAGAGGAGGCTACACGTGGCAGAAAGGCCTCCAAGACGCCAGGGAGAGATTTTCCAAACACACCCAGGCTCGCAGACCACACTCTCCCCCGCTCCTCGGCCTAAGGACTAAGCATCTGGGTTGCACTTGAGCTAAGAGCACCCATCAGCCTGAACTGCCCCTCGCCTCGCCGATAGCCTCTGCCCCTGGGTCTAGACGGGCCAAGCCTGCGGTTTGAGTGCCAGGGTGGAAGGAAGGGGCAAGGCCAGTGTCACCAACTGTTTCCACGTTTGGGTTTTTGCTTGTTTGTTTAATCAAAGCTGCCCAAGAGGTTCTGTCTTGATCGCAACCGAAGGGGTTGGCTCAGCAGAGCCTCGGCTAGAGGCAGACTGGGTCCTGATCAGACAATGAAGGGCAGACAGGCGGACACCTAACGTGTTAACTGCCCTGCTCTGTGGGAAGAGAGCTCCCGGGGACCCACAGGCGCGTTCACTGCCCTCCATTCACAGGGACATTGTCACAGCTTAGCTTGGTGGTCACCAGCTCCTGAACCGGTAGACAAGATGGGCCACATCAAAGGATATGCTGCAGACAGGAAACTTCATTTTACAATATTGTGAACCAAACATGGTAGGAGTGACCAAGCCTACTAAGCAGATCCTGTAGTGTGGGGTGTGCAGGAGGGAGCTGATCGATGATTCTCTCCAAAAATTGTTGGGTTGGGGGCTGTCCTAGCTCATCTCTGCCTCTGACCCTCACCCGCATAAAAATCCCACCGTAACCTGTCTCATTGTACCCATCCTTTCCCACATAGCCACAGCCCTGGCTTCAGGTCTGCAAAGAGCCCCTTCTTCTGGGCGCAAGGAAAGGTGTTTTAAAGAAATGGCTTAGAAAAGAAATCTGGAGGGCACTTACGCAGTTTTCCAAAAGTCTCTCAGATGAAGCCTTTAGTTCTATGATGATTTTCTTCAGGTCACTTCCACCAGGGATGGGAGCCGTGTGGACGGACAGCCAGGTTCCCATACAGCAGAGCAGAAGCAGGGCACCCCTGGTGGGTCCTGAGGAGAGAATGCTGCCGTGAAGCCCCCAGCCAGGCGCCCCCTGCCCACCCAGCTTCTCTCCCCCGAGCCACACTCCAGCCACCACGGGGTAAGCCCCTCCGGAGTCTTTCAGTCCATCTCATGGTACCTGTGCAGGAGGCCATGGTGAGAGGGAGCGGAGCCTGCTTCAGCAACAGCTGCTTGAGCCAGATGTGTTCGCCATGGCCTCCAGGTGATATATAAAGGGCCCGCCGTGAGGAAGGACAATCGATGTTCCGCCCATGGCGAGATTATTGCTCAGCTTTTCTCCAGAAAACACTTTCAAAATTTTGCCGCCCAAGGCTGAGTGAAAGCAGGGCTGGAAGGAAATGCTGAGGTTACCCTCAAGGTGGGCAGATGCCTGACTCAGTGCAGGCACACACAGGAAGGCACACGCATCTTTGCCACGTCTTCTTGGAAAGAGCCGGTAAATCTGACCAGAAGAAATTTTGAAGCCCAGGGTTGACAGGCACAACCACCAAGAAATATGATGTTGCAGGAGATGCTGGTCAGTGCCCCACAGGGAATTTCTGGGGAGGGTCACAGCTGAGCGCGTGTGGGCGGAGAGGGAACGTGCTTGCAAAGTGCATTATCTTGGTAGATTTCTGAAGCATGCCCCCGCCAGCATGCAGGTACAGCCCTGATAACCGCTGTGACTGTGGCATGTCAAAGACCGTATCTCACCTCTGCATGGTCTTGAACATCATTGGACTTTGCAAGTGCAGGACCAGGAACCAGAATCCGTGCTCGGGAGTCATTTGTTGAAATCAC
>NW_005871559.1:394809-397146 GCF_000147115.1 Myotis lucifugus | reverse complement strand
AATCTATGCTCACTTTTACCTCACTTCACAAACTGTCACAATATGGTTTTCACCCCAAGAATTTATTTAAAATCCTCTAGCAAAGTCCATGATAAGCAGAATTTTGCCCCCGTGACTTTTACCCTCTGGTATTTACTCTCATAATTATGTTACATTACATGGCAGAAAGACTTTGCAGATGTAATTACAGTTACTAAACAGTTGATCTTAAGCTAGATGATTACCAAGTGGATCCAATGTAGTCACAGGAGCCCTTAAAAACAAAGAGGAAGTCAGAAGAGAAAGTCGGAGAGACTCAAAGCATGAGAAAGATTCAACTGTCATTGCTGGCTTGAAAATGGAGGGAGCCAAGTGGAAAGCATGAGAAGAAAATGAATTTGGCCAATGACTAGTGAGTGTGGAAGACGACCCTGGGCTGTAGCTGAGAACCACAGCCTCAGTTGATAACTTCAATTTAGCCTGATAAGATGCTGAGCAGGGAACCCAGTTACAGCATCTGGACTTCTGACCCACAGAAACTGTGAGGCAGTAACTTTGTGGTTTTAAGCTGCTAAGTGTACCGCGTTTTCTACAGCAGCAACAAAGAGCCAATAGTTGCCCTGGCTGGTATGGCTCAGTTGGTTGAGCATCATTCCATGCAGTGAAAGGTTGCAGGTTTGATTCCTGATCAGGGCACATGCCTGGGTTGCCTGCTTGATCCTAGGTGGAGGGCGTTGCAGGAGGCAGCCGATCAATATTTTGCTCACATCAATGTTTCTCTCTCTCTCTCTCTCTCTCTCTCTCAAAATCTTTTTTAAATGCCCGGCTGGCATGGCTTAGTGGTTGAGTATTGATCTGTGAACCAGGAGGTCACGGTTTGATGCAAGGTTGTGGGCTGGATCCCCAGTGTGGGGCGTGCAGGAGGTAGCCAATCAATGATTCTCTCCCATCATTGAGGTTTCTATCTCTGTCTCCCTTCCTCTCTGAAGTCAATAAAAATATTTTTTAAATCTTAAGAAAACACACACAGGTGTAAGTCTATAAGATATAAGTCAGGTGTGGAGCCCAGGGGTGCACCTCCATCAGCAGAACAGGGAGAGGAAGGTGACTTAGCCCTGAATACGGAGAAGGTGCTCTAGAGAGAAAGAGACGTAGAGAAGCGTGTTGTCATGGAACAACATGAAAGCGGTTTTCAAGGAGGAAGTGAGCAGCCCCAGCATAAACTACGGAGAGGTTCGTTAAGATAAAGGCTGAGGAGCGTCTCGACGCACGGGAACATGAGGTCACTGGGAAGTTTGAACACACTGTTGGGGGTGGAAGCCATATGGTGGTGGTTTGAGAAGTGAGAAAAAAGTGAAACTACCCAGTTGCTTCATCAAAATCCTGGGAGTTCATCTTGATTCCTCTCTTTGCTTAGTTTATATTGCAACAGACTCATGGGTATTTATTTTCCTAGTTTGGGAGAATTTCTCTAATAATAGTAAAGGTGTCCTCCTACAGGAAAGTAGCCACCACAGCAGGTGTTTTGGGAAGGATCACAGTCAGGAAATTGGACTTTCTCAACATTAAACATTTTTTGCTCTTTCTAGAGACACCGTTGAGAGAAAGAAAAGACAGGCCTAGAAGAGGAGAAAGTATTTACCAATCACAAATCCATACCATGGGACTCATCAATTGCATTCCTAGAGGAATTCCTTCCAAGAAAAATGACAACACGCATTCCCACGAAAACCTGTACATGAGTGTTCAGAGCAGCATTCCTCGTCAGAGCCGGACAGTGAGAACAACTCAAAGGCCTCTCAGTTGATGGATAAACAGAACGCGTTCTGCCCCTGTCCTGGCACAGTGTCCCACTATGTGAGCGGTTAGAAGAAGTAAATCCACGGGGACAGAAAGCATATTGTGGTTGCCGGGGGCTGGGTAGATGGGAATGGAGGGAAATGTTGAAAGTTAGATTAGAATGATAGTTGCACTGTGAATACACTAACACCCACAGAATTGCACACTTTAAAGCGGCCCGTTCTAGGGTATGTCCATTATATCTCCATAAACGATGTTGCGTTTCCATATTATAGGAACCAGAGTCATCTTATCCCATGGATTTCACCAAGCAGTGCCCAGGAGCCCCTCCTGTGTGACCGGCAGTGGGCTCCATGCTCTGAGGATGGAGAGGTAAGTGGGATTGGGTCCGTCTCAAATGGGGTCTGTGATTAAAACTCCCTGAGTCAGGAGTTACGGAGAGTCCCATTGGAATCCCCTGATGACAATCTTGAGCTTGACCTTGGGCTAATGTCTCCTTTCCAGATCTGTCAAGTGGGGGTAATAATGAGCATTTTTCTCTGGGAGGAGAATCCGGTA
>NW_005871559.1:390500-393603 GCF_000147115.1 Myotis lucifugus | reverse complement strand
AGGTGGCCTGCTGCACTCCGGCAAAAAATAGGTGTTTAATCACTTCCACGTGCATCTTCCGGGTTCCCAGCCCAAGAGCAACTCCTAAAGTCGGGAATGGAGCTTTTTACTATTTTTTTTAGTTTCCCTCGTCTGTCCCATGGCTGATAATCAGTCAAAAATATCGATTACTCGTTGTCTAAACTTCTAAACTCTTTACCCCTGATTGTCCTGTCTTACAATCTGTTCAATTCCGCGAGTTTTCGGATCCTTGAGAGGAGCAAGTCACAACTAGAGAAATTCTCCATATCTCCCCCCCCCCCACCCCCCTGCAGAATAAGTCAAGATTTCTTCCTCAAACTTGGCGGACGTGGCGGGAGCTGGTCCCCAGAGAGGAGGAGGCTGGGGGCCCCGAGGAGGAGACCGTGGAGGACCTGCTGGGCCTGGTCTGCAGCCCCCAGTCGCCCTGGGCTCTGCTGGAAGGCTCCAGTGCTGAGGACCTGTTCCTGAGGCAGCTGGCCATCCGGAACCCCCACATGCTCCAAGAGGACTTCCTGTACTCCTACTTCAGGTCCCTCCAGGTGGTGGACAAAGAGGTGAGTGCTGGCAGCTGGCACCTGCACGCTGGCAGACAGAGGGGACAGAGGGGACGCCAGGAGACCACCCTCCTTCCAGCACCTAGTGATAAGACGGGGTGTGAAGTGTGTGGGGGTGGGGATGGGGATAGCTCTGCCCTCCTAATTAATCTCACTGGCTGGCCCACCCCGCAGAGCCAGCTGCTCCCCTGGTCTGTGCTGTATGCCTTCTTCCTTCACCCGGCTGAAGTCCACTGTGGGTCTTAGCTGATTTCCGGAGCGCCCTGCAGTCCACCCTTCTGGGTCCTAGTAGAAACCTTCCAAGTGTTTATATTGGTTTTACTTCATTTCAGGTGTGGGGCCCAGGGTCAGGGGAGGGGCATAGTACTATAGTAATTCCTGTCTCTAAAAAGCCTTCTTTGCTTATATCGATAACCGAGCCCGAAGCTTGCATGGCTACACAGCCCAGGACTCCCCGTCTGCTCCTCCTTCCCTAGAGAAACTGAATGACACAGTGCTTGGGGGATGAGGAGGGAGAGCAACCTGTTTGCCTGGGACGCCCAGTGTTAACGCAGAAATTTTCATGTCCCTGGAACCCCTCGCTCCTAGGCAAGCTGGCATGGTCAGTCACCCCAGAGAAGAGGCCTAGCCAGGAAGGTCCCCTGGTGTCTGAGGCCACAGGGAGCTGAGGACTCGGGCAGGCTCTGCAGCTCTCACCCTGCTGTGGGAACACCAGTGACTTCTAAAGACCTTAGGGTTCACCGTGGCTCCAGGGTGCACAGCAAGGATGGACTTCCTGCCCTCAGAGCTTACCGTCCAACAGGGGACACAGGACACTGAGCCGGACACTGTAGGCATCCACAGTCAGAGGAGGGGTGAGGGTGGAAGAGGTGAGGGTCCCCACCACGCCGGACACGCCCGCATCCTGGCAGACGAGGCAGGATAGGCTCTAGGAGCAGAAGGGTGGGTGCTGGGCGGGGGCTCTGTGCAGCTGGTTAAGTGGTGCCATCCTCACATCCACAGGTTTCTGCTCCAGCTGAGCTCTTAGCTTCCTTCCCTTCCTTCCCAGGTGAGCCTGGTGGATAAAGACCTCCTGAAATTCCCAAAGCTTGAAGAGTTGGTACTGAGTGCCAATCAAATCAAGGAGATCGATGCCTTCAATCTGCCACCAACTCTCAAGGTAAAGCAGCCTGCCCCTGCCCTGCCCCTGCCCCAGCCCTGCCCCATACACAAAAGTCTTGGCACTGTGGCTTTTCTGAGGTGCCTCAGATTCCTCAAAAGTGTAATTTCCATAGATGCAGCAATTCCCTTCCTAGGTGTGGGCTGAAAGATTTGAAGGCAGGGACTCAGATTCTTCTTCCTCTTCCTCTTCCCCTTCCTCTCCTCCTTCCTCCCCCTCCTCCGCCCCCTCCTCTTCCTCCTTTTTTTTTTTTTTTTTTTTTTTGGTTAATCTTCACCCCAGGATATTTTTCCATTGATTTTTAGAAAGAGTGAAAGGGAGAGGAAGAGACAGAGAGAAACATCAATTGGTTGCCTCCTGTACATACCCAACCAGGACTGGGGAACCTGCAACCAAGGTACATGCCCTTGACCGGAATCAAACCCAGGACCCTTCAGTCCGTGGGCCAACGCTCTATCCACTGAGCCAAACCGGCTAGGGCTCAGATTCTTGTTCGCCAATGTTCTTAGCAGCATCGTTCATGAGAGCCAAAGGGTGGAGACCACCCCAGTGTGTCAGCAGGTGGGTGGGTAAACACAGTGTGGCTTCTCCCTCCACTGGAATATTATTCAGTCATAAAAAGGAGTGACCCTGGCCAAGGAGGAAACTTAAACATTATGCTGAATGACAAAGGCTAGACACAAAAGGCCACATGTTAGATGATTCTACCTCCATGATATAGAAGAGACGAATCCATAGACAGAAAGCACATGAGAGGTTACCAGGGGCAGCGGGGGTGAGGGGTGGGGGAGTGGAGGGTGGAGGGGTGGGGCAATGGGGAGTTGTAGCTTAATGGGCACAGAGCTTCTGTTTGGGGTGATGAAAACATTTGGAAATAGATAGTAATGATGGTTGTACAACAATGTGAATGTACTTAATGCCACTGAATTTTATGGTTAAAATGGCAAATTACGTTAAATATATTTTACCACAATAAGATCGTTTAAAAAGGAAGGGAGGCTAGGCTTTATCGTGACTCTTAAGCTCAGCATATCAAAATGGTCTCAATTTGATCTTATTTTAATTTAAATTTTACTTTTCAATTACAGTTTACCTTCAATATTTTGTATTAGTTTCAGGTGTACAACATAGTGGTTAATCATATACTTTACAAAGTGGTCCCCCTGATATTTCCAGTGCCCACCTGGCAGCATACTTAGTTATTACAATATTATTATCTTCCTTATGTGGTGATTATTTTGTTACTACCAATTTGTATTTTTTAATTCCTTCAAAAATGGTCTCAATTTTTTAAAAAATTATTATTTTAAATTATGTTTTCACTGATTTCAGAGAAGGAAGGGAGAGAGAGATAGAAACATCAGTGATG
>NW_005871559.1:387935-389988 GCF_000147115.1 Myotis lucifugus | reverse complement strand
TTTTTAGAGAGGGAAGACAGAGAGAACATCAATGTGGGAGAGACACATCGATTGGTTGCCTCCTGCACAAGCCCTGACCAGGGCCTGGGCTGGGAAGGAGCCTGCAACCAAGGTACATGTCCTTGCCTGGAATCAAACCTGGCACCCTTTGGTCCACAGGCCGGCGCTCTATCCACTGAGCCAAACCGGCGAGGGCCAATAATTTTTTAAAAATAAAAGAAGAGACGCGGGCTGGTGGAAGGAAAATAGGTTTATTCAAGAACCAGCAGCCTGAGGAGATGGGGGACTCGGTGCAGGCAGGGTTTTTATAAGGAGAGAGGGAAAGCAGAACAGAGAGATGGGGGGCGGGGCTCTTGAAAAGTTCGGTGCGTGCAGACCTGCATGGACCATTCTGATAGGATGTCCACACTGGTCAAGGGATGGCCTGATGTGCGTCATCATGGCTCTAAGGTGGAAGGTCAGCAGATCTCCCCGAGCTGGATGCCTGAAGGTCAGAGTCGGCTTCTTTTGAAGCTGGTTCCTAGAATCCTTATACAAACATGCTGTTTATCTGTAAGATCCGTGTTAGTCAGAGTCAGCACTTTCGAAACAATGTAAAAAGAATGGGGGGGTGGGTTACACAGAGACACGTGGCCAAGTGCTGTGCATGTCCCCTCCCACGCTCTCCCATATCACCTCCCATTCCAAATTTTAAAGTTTCCTTCCGGGAAGGAATATTTTCTTCCCGGGCTTTCATAAGGGGGTCAGGTGGACAGGGAGACGTGGCCTGACGGATTGGTGCTTCCTCTGCAGAGTTTCCGGGACTGGAAGGATGGGGTGCACGGGTGGTGCTCGGGGCGGAAGGACGGGTGAACGGGTGGTGCTCAGGGGGGAAGGACGGGGTGCACGGGTGGTGCTCGGAGCGGAAGGACGGGGTGGACGGGTGGTGCTCGGGGCGGAAGGACGGGGTGAACGGGTGGTGCTCAGGGGGGAAGGACGGGGTGCACGGGTGGTGCTCGGGGCGTAAGTGCGCCGTGCACCTGTGGTGCTCAGGGGGTAAGTACGGGGTGCACTCGTGGTGCTCGAGGCCTGAGGACGCGTCCACTGGTGGTGCTGTTTTCTTTGTGTGCCTTTTCCGCCCCTGGAGGTGCAGAGAGCTCTACGGAAACATCATCACCATTCTGAGGTGTCTGTGTGCTCGCCCTCCAACAGTCCTACAGGACTTGGGGCTGGGCCACTACAAGCTTCTGGGGCCCCTGCAAAGCATGTACATCACCTCCCAACACTGGTAACTCCGGAGCCCCCAACTGGAAGCGAAAAAGGGAGAAAGCATTAGATTTGGACGCTGAAAGGGACCCAGCTTTCCTCTTTTCTGTAATAGCTCCTGGTTGGCTGCTGGCTCCAGACATAAAACTTCTTTCTCTGATTCAATTTAAAACACAAAAAAAAACAACCCACAGAGGCCAGGAAAGGACACCGAGAGGTGGTGGGAGGAGGTCAGGCCTTTACTTGGGTGCCATGCTTATAGCCGGCTCCCGAGACCAAGGCATTGTGGACATTTGGGCTGGAAAATTCTTCGTGTGGGGCTGTCCTGGGCTCTGCGGGAAGCTGAGCAGCACCCCTGGCCTCTACCCAGTGGATGCCAGTAGCACCCACCCCACACCAGTGTGACAGCCGACTTGTCCAGATAGGGCCAAAGGTCAGCGGGGACAAAATCGGTAAGATCCTTCCGCCCCGAGTACCACCCGTCCACCCCAAGAGCTGAGAACTCTTGGTTTGACTTTGTGTCCTTCGTGGGTGAAGAGTGGGAAACCCGAAACCCTGCACCCACAGACGATGAGGTCAGAGGCCACGATTCCGATCGCTCCTTCCACTGACCGCAGCATCACGTCAGGGACGTGGGCCCAGGAAAGAGACGTGCACTTGGGCTTTAGACTTGTACCACAGACCGAGGACCAGGTTTTCCCACCTTTTATGTGGAAAATAAGACGTACCATAACCTGGGTAACCTGTTTAACTCTGAGTGTAGATTTCAGGAAAACCTATAAACCTCCCTTTCACTGTTTTGAAATGA
>NW_005871559.1:385867-387835 GCF_000147115.1 Myotis lucifugus | reverse complement strand
TTGGAAAGGCTGCTGGGGGTGAAGTCAGCGTGTTTCCCATGACTGGCCGGCGGCATCCTGGGCAGGACAGGACGGGCCATAAAAGGAGGGAGGCGGCAGGTGATCGTGAGAGATGGGGCTGAGGAGGTGACTCCCCGTGTTTATCTCGCCTCTGTTCTCAGAGCTGAAATCAGTTTGCTTTCTAGTCTGCCTGGCGGTGAGGAAACCACCGTGCCCCCGGCCTGGCCCTCCTCCCAGCCTCCGCCCTCGCTGGCGGGTTCTTCTGCACCCACGGCCCCAGGAGACGAGCCACAGGGCTTCCTGTGATTAGTTGCCCGTCTGGCTTTGGAAAGTGTCCTCCAGCTTCCAGGCCCCTGTGTTCCCTCCCCAGGTCCCCATGTTACCTGACACCCCCCCCCCATGGCTCCTCCCACAGGGGCTTCCCTCCCACGTCCCTGACAGCTGGTCAGTCTTTGTCAAAAACCTTCTAGGTGCCCCGGCTGGTCTGGCTCAGGGGACAGAGTGTCAGGCCTCGGGTTCAATTCTGGTCAAGGGCACGTACCTCGGTTGCAGGCGCAATCCCTGGCCCTGGTTGGGTCGCATGCAGGAGGCCACCCATCGATGTGTCTCTCTCCCATTGATATTTCTCCCTCTTTCTCCCCCTCTCCCTTCCACTCTCTCTAAAAATCAATGGAAAAATATCCTCGAGTGAGGATTAACCACAAAGAGAGAGAACCTTCTAGATGCACAACACTATGTGGTTCCACGAGAGATACCGAGATGATTAACCTAGAGGAGAGGCCGTGTGTCCATAGGAGCCGGGCAGAGGCGGGAGGTGACAAGGCCCGTCTGTGACCTGTGAGGATGGCAGGACCACGGAGAGAGGCTTCCCTGTGTGTGTGTATGTGTGTGTGTGTGGGGCGGGGGGGGAGCGCAAACTTGGGTCCAGGGCTGCCCAAGGTATGTCTTGACCGGCAGGCTCAGGCCTCCTGGCTGTCCTGGGCGTGGGGTGCTGGGGGAGGCTGGACGGCAGGCCTGTCCCCACCCCTCTGCTCGCCTTCCAGGCCCAACCTGGTGTCTCTGGACCTGAGCTTCAACGACCTGACAGACCTGCAGGGCATGATGGCCAGCCTCAGCACCCTGCAGCGCCTGCGGCTGCTGGTCCTGCAGGGCAACCCGCTGGCCCTGGTGCCCTACTACCGCGGCTTCACCATCGACAGCCTGGCCCGGCTCTGCGTGCTGGACGACATCACCGTGTCCTCCAGCGAGAAGCACCAGTTCCAGGGGCTCCGCTACAAAGCGGGTGAGGGAGCCGCCCGCCCGGCCTGCTGGGTGTCTGTCCCCAAGCTCCCTGGTTGGCCCGAGATGTCGCTCCCAGATTTGACCCGGTGACTGGGATTTGGGGACCAGGGGAGGGAGGCTGGGCCTCCATAGGCAAATGGGAAACTCTCTGATCAGCCTCTTCCCTTCCGTGGTGGCTTGAGATCACCCCCTGGTGGCCCTGCCACCAGCTGCACGAGGCTTCTCAAGGTCAAGGTGACAAACATTGACGCCAGAGGGCACCTCCCGGCAGGCCCTGCCCAGGCAGCGCTTTCTTACCTGGGAGCGTCCTGCGCCGACCGCGCCCTTCTGGGGTTCCCATCGCACAGGTCGGGGGGACCAGGCCAAAGGGCATCTCACCCGAAGGGGAACCTTTTTCGAAATCCGGCCGGCCTTGGGCCCCCGTCCGGGTCTGTCCTTCCCGGTTTCCACCCGGGGGGGCCTTCAAGGCCTGCCCGGTTTCCCCCTGGCAAAAATTCCTTGGCGCGGGAAGGGAAATTTTTGGGGGGGCCAAATGGGAAAAAATTAAAAGGGGTTTTTTGGCCTCCTCTCGGGGCGGGACCCGGAGGCGGGGGCCCCCAGGGCCCCCTTCTCCCCTTAAAGGTTTTAGGGGAACTTACAATTTCGGGGAGAACGGAGAAAGGGAAAGGGGGGGAAAAAACCCAAGGG
>NW_005871559.1:356483-385583 GCF_000147115.1 Myotis lucifugus | reverse complement strand
CCCCCGACACCTCCGAGGAGGCCGAAGACTCCGCCGAGTCCGCGCCCTCGTCCGCGTCGCAGTCGGTGGAGCTGGAGTCGGGGGTGTCGGGCGGGTCGCTGTCGCTGCCGGGGTCCTTGGGCTCCGCGGAGGAGCTGGCGCAGCTGCGGCCGAGGATGGACCTGCGGCTCTGCCCGTCGCCGGGGTAAGGGGGCCGGGCGCACGGGGCTGGGGGGCGCCATCCGGACCCCTCGAGTGGCAGCGCTGTGGTTCGCCCAGAGCTGATCTGGCTCCGACCCCCGGGGACCTGCCAGCCCGTGTCGCCGTGTCCCTGGGGCCGAAGGCCTTTCTGGTGAAGAATCTTGTGAGGACGGAGTCGGCTCTCGCTCAGTGTTGAGGCTTTGACGCAGGCTGGGGGGGGGGGGGGGGCACCCTCCGGCCGGCGGCCCCGCTGGCGGGACACAGGGTCCCAGCCTGCTCCACGGTCCTTGTTGTAATTTTTGGGAAGATTCATAAAAACAAGTAAGAGCCACAAATAATCCCACCGCCTAGCAGTGATGGCGAACCTTCTGAGCTCAGCGTGTCAGCATTTTAAAAAACCCCAACTTAACTCTGGTGCCGTGTCACATACAGAAATTTTTTGATATTTGCAACCATAGTAAAACAAAGATTTATATTTTTGATATTTATTTTATATATTTAAATGCCATTTAAAAAGAAAAATCAACCAAAAAAATGAGTTCGCGTGTCACCTCTGACACGCGTGTCAGGTTCGCCATCACTGACCTAAGGCATCCCCTGCGCTGCAGAGCGTCCTGAACGACCCTGAACAGGCGCCCGTGGGTGTGGCCGGGGGGGATGATGGAGTCTCACCCCGCGTTCGGGAGTGGGCGGCTCCGGAGAAGTGGGGGGCGGGGGGATCCCTGCCCCGCGACAGCGAGGAGCAAGGATGGAGGTGGGACCGGCAGCAGGTGGAAGGCCGCTGCCCGGAGGGGCCGCAGACCGGCGTGGGGAGGTGGCTGCTGCTCCCAGCGGCTCTTCGTGTTGTCCTGCCGCCTGCGCTTCCAGGGTTTTAGCAGGAGGAGTGGGCGTGTGTGCGGTTCCAGCGCTGACGAATAGGTTCCCCCTGGGAGTACAGTTGACGTTTGTCAGAGTCTGTCTGTTGGTAGCACAGATCAGTTGTTGTCACGTCTCCTCCATTTATTTCTACGTTTCCCTTCTGACATGTGTCTTTGCATAGTTACCTCACACGGTTTCAAGCTCTGGGCTGAATTGCTTCATTGGACTTAACTTCTACTGTATTTCAGTCCATAACTTTATTATATAAATATAAATATATATGTGTGTGTGTGTGTGTGTGTGTACACACATATATGTTTTATTGATTTCAGAGAGAGGAAGGGAGAGAGAAACATCAGTGATGAGAGAGAACCATCAATCGGCTGCTTCCTGCACGCCCCACACTGGGGATCGAGCCTGCAGCCCAGGCATGTACCCTGACTGGGAATCGAACCGTGACCTCCTGGTTCATAGGTTGATGCTCAGCCACTGAGCCAGGCCGGCCCGGGATTTGCTGAAGTTTTTAAAAGTTCTGCTTCGTTGCTGGTTTCCTTCCATCCACCGTCACCCCTGAAGGGAAGCCCCCATGCAGAGTGTGCCCCCACTTCCTCATGGTGCCGGTCCCTTCCTACTCTTGGCCCCCCGCTTGCCTGGTAGGGGTCGCCCCACGCCGTCTCCTTGCGGTGCCCGCAGCCTTGTCCCTGGCCCGCGATGACGCCTGGGTGTCTCCCACCCCCACCCCAGGACAGTCCTCTTCAGCACCGTCCGCAAGCCCTGGGCTGACGTCATCCCCTGCAACTATGAGATGCAGCATACGCTCCGGGACCTGGTGCCGCTCAAGGCCTTCCTGCTGGCAGGGACGACCGTGACCATCGTGGAGGAGAAGGTGGGGTCCCCCTGGAGGCCGGTGCCCCTTCCTGTGCATTTTCTGTCCGGCCCAGCTCCCCAGTTTGCGTGGTCTCAGCTCCTTTCCAGAAAGACCCCAGCCGGCCTCAGCGTGGCCCATGTTCCCTCGCGGCCGCCTTGCTGTCCCCTAGATTCTCTCCTGGCCCGTGGTGCCACCTCCTGTCGACAGTTCCTTGCCTGCCAAGGGAAAAGGGGAGAAGGAGAAAGAGAAGAAAGAGAAAGAGGAGAAAGAGAAAGAGGAGAAAGACAAGAAAGGGAAAGATGGGAAAGACAAGGCTGCCAAAGGGGAGAAAGAGAAGGTACCCCTGACCCTGGGCAGTGGCCATGGGCACTGGGCACATCCCGGCCGGGCCCTGTCACCCTCCCAGCCTCTCCCCCAGGAACAGAAGGGGGCCAAGAAGAAGAGAGGGGTCTCCAAGGAGCTTCGCCAGGATCCCCCCATCCTGCGGGTGCTGGGCAGCGGCCTGGTGGTCCTGGAGCCCCTGCTGGCGGGGGATCCACTCGTGTCCACCCTGTGCACGTTTGGGGTGATCCGCACCTTGGAATCCGACAGGCTGACATTTCTCAGGGTACCGTGGGCCCCTGCCACACCCTCCCCACAGAAATAGTGCTGGGAAGCAAGGCCAGTGGGGCCAGGTCGTGGGAGGGTAGGGGTGGCAGGCTGGGGGAGGAGGCCCCAAGCCCCCTCAAGAAGCCCCAGCGTTGGCAAGGCCTTGGAAGGCATAGGACGGCCAGTGGGGTCGTGGGGCAAGGGGGCAGGTGGCCCCCTCCTCCCTAGGAGACCCTGCCCTGCCTCCGTGCCAGGAGAGGCCTGGCAGGGGGGAGCCGCCCACAAGACGCACTGGAATCTGCACCCCCCACTCTGTGAGCGTCTTATTTGGTGGTTCTTCTCTCAGGATTCTAAGACTAAGAAAGCTAAAAAAGGTAAGAGCCGACGACGGTGACCGAGGGCAGGGAGTCTGTACTGAGGACCTGTATTCACCCATCGGGGCTGCGATAACCGGGCACCATAGCCGGGCAGCTCATAAACAATAGGCATTTCTTTCTCGCAGCTTTGGAGCCAGGGAAGGCCAAGAACAAGATGCCAGCCTTGCCAGGTAAGGGGCTCTTCCTGGTTAACAGCCAGGCCCTTCTCATGTGTCCTCACCTGGTGCATGAATTTTCTCAATGAAAAAAAGTATAAGGTAAGTACACTTGTCCATGGATTAGGAGATTGAATATTAAGATGTCGGATTTTCTCAAATTGATCTGTAGAGTCAATGCCATTTCAGTCATAATCCTAGAGGGATTAAAAAAAATAGAAATCTGATTCTAAAATGCATATGAAAATGCAAAGGACATAGGGTCGGCAAAACAACTTTGAAAAAGCACAAAGAAAAAATAAAATACATCATGGGGGCAGGGGGTTAGAAAAAGCACAAAAGGATTTATACTGCTGGACTTCAAGACCATGCAAATCTTGACTTGTGAGTGGTGATAGAGCTGTGGGGTGAGGTTGATCTTGAAATTATCTGTGCGAGTCTTATTTGGTGGTTCTTCCCTCAGGGTTCTAATCTCAGGATTTTGTTTACATTTTTGCAAATCTCTTTAACACCTGGCAACACATGGCTGCCCCTGTGGTCCCTGGGAAGTGCTGAGGTGTGTGAGGAAGTCCAGCCTCACGTGGACATGTGCCTGGAAAGGAGGAGTGTAGTGTAGGCTTTCTGTTGACTGCGGGTATCCTCCTCTGACATGACATCAAATATGCCCGCTGGTAGGTTTGTGAGGGTCAGTTCAAGGTGAACGCTGAGTCTACGAAGGAATGTCTTCACAATCAACTGCATTAAAATCCTTTGGGCGACCCTGCATTTTGCACGGCTCTCACCCATGCACAGTTCCCAACACCAGACGCTGGGTTTTTGTAAAAACTGGGTCACTGAGTTATGCCGATCTTCCAAGTGTGGACACATTTCACACAATTTCCAAAACATCACATTCCCCCGTCACCACCCCTATCAGGAGAGCAGTCCTGAGTGTTGGAAAACGAAGTTCATGGTGGCAGATACAATGTTCCAAAGTTCTGGTTTCTATTTGAAAGCTCAAGAGCTACAACTTTATTTATCAAAATGCTTCCAGTTGTTGTCCCTGAAGCGCCAGGTTTACTTCATTCACTTTTTTAGAGAAAATATCTACCAAATACTCGCGTCTGAATAGCACAGTCTCGTCAGTGCGGTGGTCCCTAGTGCAGCGTGACTTTTACCCGGAGGCCGAGGCCGAGTCCGAGTCCGAGGCGGGCTCCCTCGGACGCGAGGACGGGTTTGCGTTCGGGGCGTCAGGAGCCCGGCCAGGGCGGCCGAGAACCCGCCGCTCGGCCTGCGGACTCCCTGCTGGTCTCCTCCGCAGGCTACGAGAGCGACTACCACCCCGAGCCCCTGACGGTGGAGGTGCAGATCCAGGTGAACCAGTGCCGCTCGGCCGAGGAGGCGCTGCGGACCCTGGTCGTGTAGCCGCATTAAAGGTGGTTCTGACGACCGCAGCCCCGCGTCTGTCTGCCCGCGTCGGGGAGCCGGGCGCTGCGGGAGCGGGGCGGCTTCTCCTGCCCGCGGGGGCGCCTGGGCCCTGGAGACCCAGGTGG
This sequence comes from Myotis lucifugus, assembly GCF_000147115.1. Classification (NCBI taxonomy): domain Eukaryota; kingdom Metazoa; phylum Chordata; class Mammalia; order Chiroptera; family Vespertilionidae; genus Myotis; species Myotis lucifugus. Next base: position 381,025 of record NW_005871559.1, on the reverse strand, counting down.
GAGGGGGCCCGCCCAGAAGCCCCGCCCACTGGTGGGCGTGGTCCGCACAAAAGAGGCCGCGGCCGGGCCCCGCCCACCGCCCGAGCGGAGCGAGGTGCGTGCGGCTGATGCTCCGGGTCCCGGCGCCTCTGCCTGAGCTGCTCGCTTCACTCCTCGCCTGCGCCTGACCGGCCGCGGCTCAGGTAGGTCCGCGAGGGGCGGGTCGTGCCCGCCCGGGGCGCCTGGAGCCCCGCTGCGGGGAAAGGTGCCTTGTGCGCAGCGGGGCGCCGCTGCTCGTCCGCTCAGCCCCAGAGGGGTGTCCACCGCGGGCTCCTGGTCCGTGCTTTGCGGTCCCGCAACAGCCCTGTAGACTCGCGTGGAGGAATGAACCAGCTTTGGCTCTTTGTCTCGTCGTGGCATGTCAGGTTAGCTGTCATCCCAGAAACAGTGACACACCCTGGGGCTCAGCACCCACTTAGCGGGGGTCGCGCACTCGCTGAGCGGGTGCAGGTTAGGAACCAGGCGTGGGGAGGGGAAGCCTCTGAGCCCGCAGCCCTGGCGTGGGATTCCCAGGTGTGCGGGGGGGTGGGGAGGGGACGGAGCAGAAGCTGCCGGTCACTGCGGTGCGGACTTGTTGCTCGGGCAGTGGAGGCCGCCGAGGGTTTGGGCACCGTGGAGAGTGGTGGGCAGAGGGGTCATAGGTCCCTCGCGCAGTCCAGCCCCGGCTACTGAGACTCGCACGACAACACCAAGCCGCTTGCTTTGCACCTGCTCCGTAATTGGCACACGACCCCCCGGGGCCCGTCACTAACAGCCTGCCTGCCCGCCACACCTGAAACCCATTTCCCACCTGAAACCCATCCAGCTCTCCCGCTCCGTAGCCACACCCACCCTAGCCAGGCTGCGTCCTGGGCCCCCACTAAGGAGTTTTCATCTGGTCTCCTGTTTCCACTCTTGCTCTTCCCGGATCCATTAAGCGGCAGCTGCAGTGAACGTGTGTAAATTCTTTTACTGCCTCTACTGAACCCTCCAGTGGCTCTCCAGGCGCCCACAGTAACGCCCGAGCCCTCCGCAGCCCCCTCCCTCACCTCTGCCCCTTCCTCCTCCATATCCAGCCACTGCTCTCCGGCTTCAGGGGCTGCGCAGGTAACTGTCCCCTCTGCCTGGTGCACGCTCTCCAGATGTCTCTGTGGTTTGGTCCCTTACCCAGTTCTTGCCCGTGTCCTTTATCAAGGTGGCTTTCTAAACTGCGGTATTCAACAGCCTTCCCGGCCCCTGGCCTCCTGACCCTGCTGTCATGTCCCGGCGCTGTCTGAAGTTCACTCTGGTTTTCAGGGTCTCTGGGGGCTCGGACCCTGCCTGTCTTGCCTGCCACCGCACCCCTGGCAGCTGGAAGAGAAGGCAGCTTCTGTGGGGGTGCAGCGGCAGGGACAATAGGCTGAGGCTAACGTGGGTAGACGGGGAGGCCTGTCGGACCAGGACAGCGTGGCGAAGAGGAGGCTTTGAGGCCTGGCTTTGCTATTCTGGACTTGGGCACGTGCCTGTTGGTTAGCGCTCCTTGGCCTCCTTTTTGCATTGCTGGGCACCTGAGACATCCAGATCTGGAAGTGCTACGAGCCACCCCTGGCACCCGTCTCCAGCTTCCCACTTGCTTCCATGTTCTCCTGTGCGTGGGTTTTGTCCCTAAAACCCCGTTGAACCCAAGAACCCAGGCCACCTCAGCAGATTGAAGGGGGTGCTCAGTGGTGGCTCCATCTGCTGCTCTGCTGGGGCTGAGACCCCCAACACAGGGCCTGCCACCTACAGAGCAGACTCCAGACTCTTGGAAATGTTTTGATTTAGATGTAAGAGCCCAGATTGTCATGTTCAGTCCTTAGAATGAATTTAACCCGAAGCTAAACTAGCTCTGTGCCAGTTCCTCTAAAGCATGCAAGGTACTCGAGTTTCCTGGGAAATGCTGAAAATGCTCATGGCGCCTGTTCTAAAGTGGCTGCAAGTCATTTGGGGGAAAGTTGGCCTAAGAGCCCTCTGCTGACAGAAGGCAGGCAAGGGCTGGCATAGCAGGTGAGCTCAGTCTGTCCTCTGGGAGAGGGACTCTGGAAAGAGCTAGAAGACATGCTTAAAAGAATAAATAAAAGCACTCCCAGAGGCGTGCAGGGTGTGGGTAACTTGCTCTCGGGACCAGGGAGGCGAAGGTGGAGGCTGAGGCTGGTCCCGGGACAGGCTGGGCCCGCTCACAGGCTCTTTCCTTGCAGGCCCTGCCATGTTCCGCAGGCTGGGCTGGCTGGTCCTGTACAGCCTCGCTGTGCTGCTGCTCAGCTGCCTGCTCTTCCTGAAGAAGGAGGCCAAGCCAGCAGGGGTCCCCACCGCCCGCCAGCCCTTCTGGGCTCCCCCGGGGCCCCGCCGCAGCCACTGTCCACCCAACCACACTGTGGCGAATGCCTCCCTGTCCCTGCCTAGCCGGCACCGTCTCTTCTTGACCTATCGCCACTGCCGCAATTTCTCCATTTTGCTGGAACCTTCAGGCTGTGCCGAGGACGTCTTTCTGCTCCTGGCCATCAAGTCGCAGCCTGGCCATGTGGAGCGGCGTGCGGCCATCCGCAGCACGTGGGGCCGGGTGGGAGACTGGGCTGGGGGCCGGCAGCTGAAGCTGGTGTTCCTCCTAGGGGTGGCAGGACCCGCACCCCCTGCCCAGCTGCTGGCCTATGAGAGTCGCGAGTTTGACGATATCCTCCAGTGGGACTTCACTGAGGACTTCTTCAACCTGACGCTCAAGGAGCTGCACCTGCAGCGCTGGGCGGCGGCTGCCTGTCCCCAGGCCCACTTCATGCTAAAGGGAGATGACGATGTCTTTGTCCACGTGCCCAATGTCCTGGAGTTCCTGGACGGCTGGGACCCAGCCCAGGACCTCTTGGTGGGAGACGTCATCCGCCAGGCTCTGCCCAACAGGAACACCAAGGTCAAGTACTTCATCCCACCCTCCATGTACAGGGCCCGCCATTACCCGCCCTATGCCGGGGGTGGCGGGTATGTCATGTCCAGAGCCACCGTGCAGCACCTCCGAGCAGCCGTGGAAGAGGCCGAACTCTTCCCCATCGATGACGTCTTTGTGGGTATGTGCCTGAGGAAGCTGGGGGTGAGCCCCATGCACCACGCTGGCTTCAAGACATTTGGAATACGGCAGCCCCTGGACCCCCTGGACCCCTGCTTGTTCAGAGGGCTCCTCCTGGTGCACCGGCTCAGCCCCCTGGAGATGTGGACCATGTGGGCACTGGTGACAGATGAGGGGCTTAAGTGCGCTGCTGGCCCCTTGTCCCAGCTCTGAGGGGTGGGCTGAGTGGATTGAGTGTAGATTTTCCTATCATAGAAATTGAGAAACTTGAAACTTGACCCATGATGGTCTACAGGAAATGCTTAGTTTTTGTAACCCCCTCCCAAACTTTTCTGACTTTGATTAAAAACACTGAAACCTGGCTAACCTGGACCGACACGTGTTGAATGGTTCCCAAAGCCCAGCAAATGGGGGGGGGGGGGGGGGTGAAGGGTCAGGGGGCTCCTGGAGCCCTTTGGCATTCTGCCAGTCAGGGGGAGGAGGGTGAAAGTGAGAGGCTGCAGAGGACCCCAGAAAACACACACATTTTCATTTTTAAATGCAAAAAAAATTATTCTCCTTCAGATACAATAGAGAAACTCAAAGGAAAGGAGGACACAGGAAGCAGGTGTTGGAGTAAGTCCTGTTGAAAGTACCAGGTAAACACTCTGCATTCAGTCCCTTAAGAATAATGAATGGACTTTTGGCTGCTTGGCCAGGGCTGTCCTTGCAGGGCCAGGGGGCCAGGTCAGAGAAGGCATTAGAAACACTTAAAAAGAAATCTTACAAAGAGAACAGGCTCCCCTCGCCCCCAAAACTCACATCCCTATGGAGGGAGCAAATACTAACTTCTATTTGAATAAGTTTGGAAATGAGGTTAAAACAGCTACTGAACTTGTGGGCATGACAGAAAAGGCCTCTGGCCAGGTTGGTGAGATGCTCTGGGCAGGAAGTAAAACAATCGGTGGGTGGGTGAGAGGGCAGCTGTGCTGAGTGGGGTGCAACGGTAAACAGGTTGCAGTGCCCCGGACTAAGAACCAGGTCCAGTACAAGCCTGAGACCAGGGTTCAGGGGTCAGGCACTCACAGCTCACAAAATGCCTCTGGCCTGATGGGCCAGGGCAGGACCTGCGCCTCCTCTCCGTGCAGAGAAAGCCGGGCCGACCCCAGGCTGAGTGGGCGGACGTGCGCAGCGGCTCAGGCCCTCAATCCTCACGCAGGTAGGCCTCCTGTTCCGGCTCAGCCCTGTCATCCGCCTCCTGTGTTTTCTGACGGAGTTCTTCTGTCTGTGCTTCTGCCAACTTGGTTTCTGCTTTCTGGGAGAGCTGGCGCACTTCCTGCACCTGCGACTTCACCAGCTGAATGTGATTCCTGGCGGTTATAGAGGCCTGATCTGCTCCTGCCAAGAGATGGGACAGTTAAGCTGAGCAGCCTGCAGGGCAGGTGCGAGTGGACGCAGGAAAGCCGGGGCTCCATGCTTGTCATCTGAGTCCGTCCTCCCTGCCAGCCTTCTGTCTGCAGAGCAGAGAACTCGAATTCCACATTCAGGTGTGCATTTTACTTTTTATTGTCAAAGTCCTAGCATATTTCTCCAGCTATGAGCAGCTATCATTATAATTATTACATGCAATTCCCACAATCTTTATAGCTACCTAGCTCTTAAAATAGATGCTTAATTTCAATACACAAATACTAATTTCTTTTTGATAAATTAAGAGACCACCAATAAAATTGGCCATATACATATGGAATGCTTGGAGAAATATTACTGTAAGTTTACATAATAGCACAAAAGGTATTTATTGAATGTCTTTTGCAATTTTGTTTAGAAATGTTTTTTGAGCTCTATAATTTCTTTTACCTGTTGCTAGTGTAGTTCATCACGAGATAGGCATATTTACCTATTATCTATTGATTTGGGTGGTTTTCTATCTTACTGCATTAATGAAAACCTCCGGTACAATGCTGAAAGGTAGTGGTTAACAGGCATCCACCTCTCATTTCTGACCTTGATGGAAATGCTTTTCATATTTCACTGTTAAGTAGGATCAACCTTTATCATTTAAGAAAATTCTCTCTATTCATAATTGTACTTATACATCATAAATGGGTACCACATTTTACTGAAGGCTTTTGGGGCATACATTGAGAAGATTACACGGGTGGATTTTTAAAAACCTTTACTGTACATGACCAAGTAGTGAATTATGTTGGCAGTTTTTTCCAGTGCTGGATTATCACTGTATTCTGAGGGTGAATAGCTATGCTTGATTTACATCTGTATTTGTGACACTGAACTATATTTTTGTCTTGGTGCTGGTCTAATCGTCTTAGATCAGGCCTGTGCTGGCTTTATACATTATAATAGGAGGTTTTTTTATCATCTTCTATGACTGGTACGCTTTCGGTAACAGGAATTATGTTTCTAGAAGAGGAGATAAAACTCTCCACAAAGCAGCTTGGGCTTAGTGTCTACTTTTGGGGCACAGAATCTTTGAATACTATTTCAACTTTTATGGTGATTGGTCTTTTTTTGGGGGGTTCTTTACTTCTTGGGTCAATTTGGAATTCTCATACAATGTAAAAAACCTTCAAAACAATAACAGCTCTTTCTGACGTTGCTTTTGCTCACTAAAAAGCCACACGTGCCAAATCTTATTTTTAAATTCTTTTCAAGGAACCAAATTTTACCTTTTGGACTATTTCTTTTTAGGTTTCTTATACGTTTTATTTCCTTTATTCTTACACTGTGTGGATTTATTTTGCTTTTTTTCTAAGTTCTAAGTTAAAAGTAACTTAGAATGTTCATACAGTGAACATTACCTGTCATTCATGCTGCTGTTCTTTGTATTTATGACACTTGCATGTCAATTTCTCTTTAAAGCCAATTAGTTTACAGCTCTTGGGTCTGCTATATCCTGCATTTATCATCACAGTTCTAAATATATTTAACTTTCCATTTTTAATTTTGGTGGGGAAGGAGAGTGAATTTGCTGAGTCTTTGTCACCTGGCACAAAATCAGTTTTTGTGCACGTTCTATTTGTTTGAAAAGAATGTGTGTGGAAAGTAAACAAAATGTTCTTTTTAGTATATATATTTGGTTAAGCTTTGAAAAATCATTCTGTTCCAACCCTTTTAGTTTTAACTGTTTTGGTCTTGACCAGCGAGTCTGAGATGCGTGTAAAGCTGAATACCAGGTATCTCATGATTGGTATCTTCTCCATGAATTGTTCTGTCCCTTTTAATGCTTTGTCTTGAATCCTTTTTCTGATTCTGACGTGGCTCTGCCAGCGTTTTTGGGTAACACTCTTTTTGTTTGTGGTTCACTTTTTATAACTTTCAACTTTCCTATGCCATTTTGTTTTAGGTGCCTATGTAAACAGTTGTAGCTGAAATTATTTCTAACATAATCTAAAGCATCATTTAATAACAGTAAATTTAATGTTCTTATCGTGATTACTGATGTTTGATGTTGTTCCTCTGTTTTGCTTTGCCTTTTCTAATAGGTTTCACTTCTTCTCAACTGCTCTGCTTTTCTGTCCCTTCCCCCCATTCTCTTTGCAGTGTTTAGCAGTATCTAATAAGCCAATGTCCCTCTTCTTCCCAAAAAAGGTAAGAAGGCTTAGCATGCTTCCACTTCCCCAAATTTATTCATTTTTTAAAAACTGGTTCAATAAAAATTTGTTCAAAACTCAGAACTTCTGACAAGTTTTACTAAATTTTATTCATTATTCTTGTATTTCAGTTGCTTGTAATTTTTCTTCATAGAGTTTTTCCAGAAAACACGTGTTTGGTAAAGTTTGAGTCTTTTTATGCCTGAAAATATCTTTCATGCTCACATTTTAATGATATTTGGTTTATCACCTTGCATCTGGGGTTGCTTATAAGAAGACTGATGTCTGATTATACTTCCTTTGTAAGTACATCTACTTTTTTCCTATACTTTTTAGGATTTTTACATTCTGAATCTGTTTAGAGTCTTTGTGAGCCCTTTAAATCTTGGAAATGCCTGTTTTTTTTCAGATAATGCTTACATCCTCTCCTGTTTCCTCTGCTAGATTTAAGCCTGCCTGGCTGAGTGGCCTGGGAGTCCCACTCCACCTCCACTGCCACTACCATGCCAGACCTGTCTTCAGAATCTGATTCCTCAGGTTTTAGTTAACTAAGAAGTCTTTTTTGCTTTTACTTTTTTTTTAATATATATTTTATTGATTTTTTACAGAGAGGAAAAGAGAAGGATAGAGAGTTAGGAACATCGATGAGAGAGAAACATCGATCAGCTGCCTCCTGCACACTCCCCACTGGGGATATGCCCGCAACCAAGGTACATGCCCTTGACCGGAATTGAACCTGGGACCCTTTAGTCCACAGGCCGATGCTCTATCCACTGAGCCAAACAGGTTAGGGCTTTGCTTTTACTTTTTTAAAAAAAAGTTTTTTGTACCCTTTTAAAAATTTGGCGCTAGAGACCCAAGTCTGATATCCTGAAATAGAAAAAGAAGTGTTTTAACATACCAGTTTCTTAATAAGAGCTGGTCCTGGGCTGTAATTTGTGAGCTACCTTTTTGGGACCATGGACCAGTCAGGTTTCTCTCAAAATATTTTTTAAAAAATATATATATATACTTTTATTGATTTCAGAGAGGGAGAAAGAGAGAGAATGGGAATCAAACTGTGACCTTCTGGTTCATAGGTCGATGCTCAACCGTTGGGCCTAAACCCCAGTGTGGCTGCTTGTGCCACAGCATCCTGGGTGAGTTACCCCTCTGCCACCCCCCACCCGCCAGTTTATTCACCTGTGAGGTGAGAATGACAATAGGTCCTACTTTAAGGAAACTGTGGATGTTTAAATTAAAAGTATCTATAAAATGCTTACCACAAAGCCTGAAATGGACAAACATTATTCATAAATTATCTAGGTTATAAAATAAATAATAAAATGTTTAAAAACTATTTGAAGGCAGTCCAATTTTCCAGTTGGCAGTAGTTTTCTAGATACTGACCATCTAGCTTCTACTGGCTTGGTCTCCAGGGGTTTAGTCGTCCCCATTGTGCAAATAAGATGGGGACCTTTTCTCACCAAGTTAGAGCCACATGGGCTCTAGACCATCTAATCCAATCTCTCATTTTACCCCCAGAAGAGAACTCCAGTGGCACCTCCACAGTGAAAACTGGAACCTACCGGTGTGGTATGCAGCTTCCGCCGCCATCTCTGAAAGACTGACTGCGGTCATCCAGGTATTCTCCAACCTCAGGTACTCTTGCTGTTTTGAAGTCATCTGTAAATTAAACATGAAGGGCTTAAGCACATTTAAAGGACTTATTCAAAATGGCAGATTTAGAGAACAGTGACTGTTAGACACCACAAGGAGGCAGGAGCTGGCATACAGAAATGCCTGACTCCTTGCTTACCTCAACTCTGGCTCCTATAATCACCTGCCACACTTCATCTTCCTCCTGTGAATTCATTTTCCCGAGTAAACTTGTATATTGTCGGTACAGAGAAACTAAGGTGTAAACAGCCTACAAATAGAATAAACAAGTCTGAGTGAAATGAGTGAGGCATATGAAGTAGGATTAGTGAGACCCACACCTGCAGATGATAAAGTCCCATTACAGCAAACTGGCCTTCAGTCCTCGCCTCCCAGACACGCATGGTGTGGGAAGTCGGGGCATTATTCCAGGGCGGGAGCTCCACTTATCAACTTTTGTGTTTTTAAAAGCTTGTGAGTAATTCAGACATAGAAAGAGAGCACAGTGCAGAGGGGAACTGAGAAGGCTCAGGAAAAAGCTGCTAGAAAATAAAGATATGAGAATTTTAAATGATTCTGATTACCCATATACTCTATTAGCTCACAACAATGGTTTCCAAACTGTCCTCACAGAGAAGCCCCTGGTGCTGCTGGTGGTAGACTTTGGGCCCTTTCACCCCTAACAGAACCAAATCATCTTGGTTCCCCCGTCTTATAAACTGCGCTGCTATATTTAAGGTTTTTCTTTTAAAAACCAGTGCTTTCGATCAGGGCAAGAGTAAGTATTTTAGGCTTTGTGGGCCCTATAGCCTATTGCAACTGTTAACTCACAAAAGCAGGTGGCCATGTTCCAATAAAACTACAAAAGCAGGCACCAGACCAGCTTGGTCTGTGAGCCAGGTTGCTAACCACTGGTCAAGATGAGCGAGGCTGCCGAACCGGTTTGGCTCAGTGGATAGAGCGTCGGCCTGCGGACTGAGGGGTCCCAGGTTCGATTCCGGTCAAGGGCATGTACCTTGGTTGCGGGCACATCCCCGGTGGGGGGTGTGCAGGAGGCAGCTGATTGATCTCTCTCATCGATGTTTCTAACTCTCTATCCCTCTCCCTTCTTCTCTGTAAAAAATCAATAAAATATATTAAAAAAAAAAAAAAAAAAAGATGAGCGAGGCTTACCTTAGTATACTCTGTGATGGCTTCAATCAACGCATACGTGGTCTGAGAGAGAAAGGTGGAGGTGCTATCTGTTACCAGAGACACAGCCCTCCTCATTAGTGCGTCGTTACTGAGAGCATGAGGCTCTGATTTCTGAAAGACACAAACATTTTCACTCAACTTCCAAAGCACGAGCAGAGGTGTCCCAGACAGCCTGGTGGAAACATAATTCTCATACTGCACCATCAACTGCTTCTTTTTAAGCTTTATTTTGGCTATTTAAGACAATAAGTAGAAATAATTCCAGAGCATGCTCTCTACCTACTTTTATTCTTTAGTCTCTGCTGCAAACAGCAAAGTTTTCTTTTCATAAAAGGCTAGTTGTTATAACCAACAAATCTCATGAAGGTATGATTCATTCATTACCACAGTGCTAGATGCTTGGGATATGAAAATAAAGATATATTCTTTGCCCTCAAAGATTTCAGATAAGGAGGGGAAGGGCTGGAGCTTATAGAGAACTTGAAAAAGGAATGCAATCAAGACCATGGGAGCAATCACTTCTGTGTTGAATGAGAACAGCTTACAAAAGGCTTCACAGAGTTGAGGATTAAGTGGAGAAGAAAGTAAATGGGCAACTCTGAGTAGAATGAGCTCTGACCACAGCGATTGTGCTAGAAAAGCCAATATAACCACCTGACTCTGCCTTTTCTTCCTCAGCACAACCCTGACTGTACTACAACTAACAAAGAAACCAACCCCCTCCGTCACCTAGTGTCCTGTTCTTGCTAAAGAGTGTAAATACATAGTGTGGCCTGTTGAAAGCAGCAGTCAATAAATATCTCTGATACAGGAGCAAATCAAGACTTTATCATATCTGTATTTCATTCAATCAAATAAGTATTCATTATGTACTGTACACTGAAGGGCTAGAAAGGGAGGAATGACAGTATTTGTGCTTATGAGAAGCTAATTTTGATCTGTTCTGATAACTTATGTCTTCATAATGCCCTACATTTTACAGTGCACTTTCACCAGTTCAGATAGTATCACTTCTTTTTTAATAGATGAGGAAATGGAAGCTCAGAGAAGTTATATAATTTCACCAAAAAGACAGACATCCAGACCTCACACTAAATCTTCCCATGGGCTCTGCTGACGGACTCAGGAGAGAGCCAAATGGACTATCATCAAATATAAAAATAGACAACATTAAGTGGTCAGAAAAGGAGATTGTTGGATGAGGAATGGCTTTAAGGAGAGGTGGATGTGGGCCTGAAGATAACGAGGATTAGTGGTGAGGCATCTGGTTAGAAGACACAATGAGGAAAAGAAAACATGTGTGTAGGGGTGTTCAGGAACTGGGGCGGGAGGGCACGGGAGTCCCTTGGATTTGAGTCTAACACAATGCAGAGCTGCCGCAGGTGCTGAAGAACAGAAATGCTGTTCCTGCAGAACAACTAGAGCAGCGGTTCTCAACCTGTGGGTCGCGACCCCTTTGGCGGTCGAACGACCCTTTCACAGGAGTCACCTAAGACCATCCTGCATATCAGATATTTACATGACGATTCATAACAGTAGCAACATTACAGTTATGAAGTAGCAATGAAAATAATTTGGTTGGGTCACAATATGAGGAACTGTATTTAAAGGGCCAGAAGGTTGAGAACCACTGAACTAGAGGTTCCTCTTATGTGACCCAGACTAGTACACAAACTGAGAAAGACAAACCCAAAAATGTCCTAATTGTGACTGAAAATGGCTTGCTGTTCAAGTAAAGGTTTTAAGGTTAAAGATTCATCAATGTGCAGTGACAAAAGTTAAAGTGGAGGCACAAAAAGGTGAGGGCTCATCAGTGAGCCTCAGAGGATGCTGAAAATACTTGTAATAAATGGAATTAATCTTATGATAAACACATGTTTACATATCAGGAATATTTTGCTAAAGTAGAATTTGCTGGTTTCCTATTTAGTTCTTCCTGAAAGATTATAACCAGTGATTTTAAAAATAAGGTACCACCTTTCATATCAACTGTCTACTTAACAGTTCCACCTAGATGTCTACTAAATATCTCAGACCATCAATTCTTTATTTCTTCCTCCAAAAACCTACGGCACTCCATTGTTTCAGTTGCTTAGGCCTTTGTAAAGCATCTAGGTCAGGGGTCCTCAAACTTTTTAAACAGGGGGCCAGTTCACTGTCCCTCAGACCGTTGGAGGGCCGGACTATAGTTTTAAAAAAAACTATGAACAAATTCCTATGCACACTGCACATATCTTATTTTGAAGTAAAAAAACAAAACGGGAACAAATACAATATTTGTATTTGCATGTGGCCCGCGGGCCGTAGTTTGAGGACCCCTGATCTAGGTTATATACTCCACATCTGACTCATCAGCAAGCTCTGCTGACGACACGTGACCCTATTCTCCCCACCTCCACTGCTCCCGCCTAGACCAAGTGCACCATCATCTCGTGCCTAGACTCCTCTTGGTCTTCCTAGTTTCACATGCACCTTTAAAAATTATGTCAGATTAATACTATATATGGAAAACCCTAAAGACTCCTTCCAAAAAATTATTAGAATAAATGACTTCAATAAAGTTGCACGATACAGAATCCACATACAGGAATCTGTTGTTTCTATACACCAATAATAAATGATCAGAAGGAGAAATTAAGAAAATAGTTCATTCACAATTGCATGAGAAATATACCTAGGAATAAATTTAACCAAAGAGGTGAAAGTCCTATACTCTGAAAACTGTAAGATACTGAACAAGACACAAATAAATGGAAGGATTAACATCATTATAATGTCCTCACTACTAAAAGTGACATACAGATTCAGTGCAATCCCTATTAAAATACCAATGGCATTCTTCTCAAAATTAGACCACCTATTCCTAAAATTTATATGGAACCACAAAACACCCCAAATAACCACAGAAATCTTGAGAAAGTGGGAGCTATCATGCTCCCTGATTATTAAACTATACTATAAAGTGACAATAATCACACAGTATGGTACTGGCATAAAAAAAGACAGGACAATGGAATAGAGAGTCCAGAAATAAAACCTCACTTATATGGTCAATCTATGACAAAGGCAGCAAGGATATACAGTGGGGGTAAAGACAATCACTTCAGTAAGTGGTGTTGGAAAAACTGGACAAATAGACCACTTTCTTACACCATATACAAAAATAAACTCAAAATAGGTAAAAAACATAAATGTTAGACCTGAAACCATTAAATTCCTAGAAGGAAAAACACAGGCAATAAACTCTTTGACCATTGCTCTTACCAATATCTTTTTGAAAATATCTCCTCAAGCCAGGGTAACAAAAGAGAAAATAAACAAATGGTAATATATCAAAAAGTCTTGCAAAGGAAACCACCAACAAAGTGAAAAGATAACCTGCTGAATGCGAGAAGATATTCACAAATGATACATCTAATAAAGGTTTAACATCTAAAATATATAAAGAACTCATATAACACCCCCCTCCCCGCTAAAATAAAAAATTAAAACATGTCAGGACTTGAACAGATATTTTCCCCAAGATGGCCAACACACATGAAAAGATGTTCAACATCACTAATCACCACAGAAATGCAAACTAAAACCACAATGATCACCTCACACCTGTCAGAATGGCTATTAGCTCTTATCAACAAATCAACAAGTGCTGACCAGGATGTGGAGAAAAGGGAGCCCTCATGCGCTGCTGGTGGGATTGGAAATTAGTGGAGCCGCTATGGAAAATAATACGGAGTTTCCCCCCAAAATTAAAAATAGAACTGCCATACGATCCAGCAATTCCACTTCTGGGTATTTATCTGAAAACAAAATCACTAATTAAAAAAGATATAGCCCTGGCTGGGTTGGCTCAGTGGATAGAGCCTAGGTTGCAGACTCAATCCCCAGTGGGAGGCATGCAGGAGGCAGCCAATCAATGATTCTCTCATCACTGATGTTTCTATCTCTCTCTCTCTCTCTCCCCCTCCCTTCCTCTCTGAAAGCAATAAAAATATATTTTTTAAAAAAAGATATATGCATTCTATGTTCATTTACAGTAGCCAAGATACAGAAGCAGCCTAGGTGTCCAGGGATAGATGAATGGATAAAGATGTGGTATGTATGTGTATGTACACACACACACACAATGGAATATTATTCAGCAATATGAAAGAAGGAAATCTTGCCATTTGCAACAACATGGCTGGACCTTGAGGGTATTATGCTTCTACCTTTGCACTTGGGTTCCTTCTGCCTAGAAAGTCTTCCCCAAAATATTGTATGGCTCACTCTCGCATGCTCCGATATCAAACTATACTATAAAGTTTGTTCTGCTCTCTACTTAACTACCACGTCATCAGAGTGGACACCCTATCTAAAACATAACTCGATCCAGCACTTCCTATCGCTCCCCCTATTTGTTTTCTGCACAGCACTTATCACCTGGCTTTTTTTAAAAAAGATGTTTTTTATTGATTTGAGAGAAAGGGAGAAAAAAAGGGGGGTTGAGAAAAAAATAAAACAGAACACACCCTGACTGTGAATCAAACCTGTGATGCTCAACCCACTGAGCGACACTAGCCAGGGCCACCTGGCATTTTATCTCTGTTCATTTTCTCCCCTTTCTTCTCTCCAGTGTGTACGGTACACAAAAAACGCTCAAGACATTTTTGTTAAACGAAAGACTATTTCGGTGATAGACTGTAATATATACTCTTACTTCTCTTTTCCCTCCTTATACAATTTGACAACTTCAGAAACTGTTCCTACAAAAAGAGGAAACCAAAATGGGAATATTAATGTTTGGTCAGCTCTGAAGACGCGGGCACGGTGGAGAGTACACCCTGCTGTGTGTGTGCGTGTGCATCTGTGTGAGAGAGCGCGAGCTCACGAGCGCTGGTAGAACTATGAGAGCTGCTGTGCGAGGACGCGCTGCCCCAGGACACACGGGCCTTACCTGCGCGATGGGAACTGCACACAGGGTCACACCGACGCCCACGGCCACCGCTTTGTGCCATGGTCTTACCAACTCCGAGAAACAGCGCCTCCTGAAGCTGGCCTCGGCAGGAACACTCCGTCTGTATCTAGGCACAGAGGTCACATCTATTTTTTTAACGTTTTTATTGATTTCAGAGAGGAAGGGAGAGGGAGACAGGGATAGAAACATCAGTGATGAGAGAGAACCATTGACGGGCTGCTTCCTGCACACCCCACACTGGGGATCGAGCCGCAACCCAGGCCTGAGCCCTGACCAGGAATCTGCGACTTCCTGGTTCATAGGTCAATGCTTAACCACTGAGCCACCGGCTGGGCCAGAGGTCACACCCACCAATCTGTACGGGACCCCGCGACTCACTCACGGGGGCGGAACTCCCACTGCGGCTTCGCAGGAACCTACGGGCAGGTGTGGGGTCGGCCTTGCCTTGCGGGCGGCGGGGCGCGCTGGGCTGGGAAGCCCGGGACTGGCTGAAGCCCCCCCCCCGGCTCCCCCCAGTCTTGAACCTCCGGGGGGGGAAAGCAAGCCGAAGGGGGGGCTGGACTTAAAGGGGCCAGGTGGGGCTGTCTAAGCTTTTTTAAAACTTAAAACCAAGGCCCCCGGGGGGTAGGGTCGGAAAACCCTCGGCCGAACCCCACTGGGCCTCCGGGTCTTTTCGAATTCCCGGGCCCTTTTGCCGGGGGAAAGGTTTCTCCCTCCCGGCCCGTCTTTTTAAAAACAGAGGGAATCCCGGGCCGGGGGGAGCCGGCCCCTGGGAGAAAACGGGGGAGGCCCGGGGGCCCCCTTTTCCAAAAAGGGATTAACGGAAAACCCCCCCCATTGGGGGAAAAAAACCCGGCCCCCCCGGGGCGGGGGCGTCCTCGGGCCAAAGAGAGGGGCGGGGCCCAGGAGGGAAAGGCCCCCCCACCAAAAGCCCGGGGCAGCGCCCCCCCCGAGCGCTCTCCGTCGCCTCTTCGTCTCCCGTCCCGCCCCCCCACACCTACTCCGCGGCGGTACCTGAAGAAGGAGGAGACGCTCCGCGACAGCCAACTCCTCAGAGCCGCCATCCCTCGGCCCGCGGACGCCAGACGCACACGCCGGAAGTGACGAAGCTTCGTGAGCGGGGGGGCGGGGCGCGGCCTCCACTCCAGAGGGCCTGGCCCCATGACCACGCCCCAGCCCCAGGGAGCCGTCGTGATTGGGTAGGCGGAGAAGGGGCGGGGTTTAGGGAAACGGCTGTAACGGTCGCGCCGGGTACCCAACCGCCGGAGCTTCCGCGCGGGGCGGGCCGGGCCCTGGCCTGAGGGCACGGGGTGGGCGGGGCGAAGCCGGCCGTGGTGACGCGTGGCTGGACCCCGGCCCGGGAGCGAGGAGGCTGGGAGGGGCGGGGAGCCGCGCGGAGGCGCTGTCACTTCAGCACCAGGAAGTAGGTGGTCCAGCCGGCCAGCAGCAGCGCGCCCAGGAGCACCGTGTAGCTGAGGAGCACGAAGGCCAGCAGCTCCCGCAGCAGCTGCAGCACGTGGATGGTGGACGAGGCCGGCATCGCCCTGCGCCGGAGGCCCGAAGACCTGCGGGCACGGGCAGCCGGGAGACCCTGAGTATGCAGAGCGCCGGTTCCGCCCGCGGCCAGCCTCCAGCGGACACTAGTGGACGCAGGTGGCTGGGTGAGGTCCCGCCCTCCTGGGTGAACACCGCCCTAAGGCCAAGAAGCCCAAAGCGCCGATGTTGGCCTCACCACCGCCTGGATGCTCATTCTTTTAAACCAAAAGTTCCCCGTCAGGATCTGGGCTTGGACGGCAGAGCAGCCTAGCGGTTCCCAGCTCCGCTGCTGCGTGAGTCCCTCCCCTGCCGCTCCTCCCATCCACCTCCTGCATTTTTAATGTTGCGAGTGCTGCTAATGGGCTGATGGAGTAAAGCTTTCTTTCCCCACCGCTCAGCTGCAGCTCAAGCCATCTGCTGCTCGGGAGGGAAAGAGGAGGCCCACCTGGGGAGGGAAGGCCGCAGGCCCCCACTGTAGCCCCCTGGCCCCAGCGGGTCAGTAGCAGATCTGAGATCTTTGCTGTGGTCCGCATGCTAGCCCTCTGGCCGCCGGGACTGCAGGAGTGCCAGGAGGTGGCTCTCAATATGATTCTGGGCTCATCTCCTTCCCCATCGTGCTCCTGTCCATCGTGCTCCAGCCCCACTGCTCTCCCACCACAGATGGAATCAGATGGTGACCATCACCAACCAGCTCTTGACTCCACTGCTGCCCTGCCCAGGAACTCCCCTCAGCGCCCCACTAGCTTCCCTCTCCTCATTTCACTCACTTAGCCAAGTTTTCAGACGCCGAGGTGGCAGCTCAGAGCTTTCTCTCCGATCTGGTGTCCGAAGGTGGCGTGTGTGCACTCCAGCGGTCCGGCAGAGCTGCGGGATTCTCAGGCAGCAGCTGCACTCACCAACTAGGTGTGGTCTAGAGACCAATCACAGTCTCCACGTGGTCCCTGAGCTCCCGGGGAGCTGTGCACAGGCGCGCTCCCAGGCCAGGCGGGGCAATGGTAACCCTGCCCACCCGCTCTGCCTGTCACCACCACTGCCCACAGCGCTCCCAGGTGCCTGCAAGCTCTGACTTAGATGGACCAAGCCAGCGGCACACCAGGGAGTATTTCATGCCCCTTCTTGTCTGCTTTTCTAAACACTGCGGGTGGGATATACTCCAAATCCTTTTCTAACACTCACATGGAGAGCAATCCCATCCTATTCTCAGAGTCAAAGAACCACCGTACAAACGACATTCACTATGACAGCCAGCTAAGCAAAAGTTGTCTTAAAAAAACATGCAAATGTGAGCATGCGTATGTGTGAGAAACAGGCACTGAGAACCAAGAGCTGAGTGCTTGGTTCCAAGTCACAGAGCTGAGCAGGTCAGAGACTCATCATACAGGCACCTTCCCAAGGTGCCCACTTGCAATTTCAAGTCCTCCAACCGAGAGGCTACACGAGCCAGTTCCGGCTGCAGCAAATACACAGCGGACCCTTCTCCCAATGCAAGAGTGAAAGAAAATAAACTTGATGCTGCTGCTGGTTATTTTGGCTTCTGTACTAGTTTGTAGTTACCATTTCTTTGACCTTAAAAAAAAAAAAAAAAAAAAGAGCAGGCAGTGCACACACTAACCCTTTTGTCAACATCATCAGCCAGAAGCAAATGGCTCTTTAATTTGATCAGGATCTCTTATTATCAAATCATTGCCCTGGCCGCAGCTCAGCTAAAAACCAGAGCAGACCATTACCAAGTGCTCAGGAAGTCAGCAAGCAGTAATTGCTCCCCGAGAGAATTGGTCTCTGAAGGGCTTCTGTGCCCTCTGTAGTCCCAGGGAAGAAAGGATGTCTAAGATTATACCTTCATCCCACACCAAAGTAACGGATGAGAAGAAAGGATATTAAAACACCTGATTCCGGTCGTCTTGACAGCTTACACCAGCCGTGGGCAAACTACGGCCCGCGGGCCGGATCCGGCCCATTTGAAATGAATAAAACTAAAAAAAAAAAAAAAAAAAAAGACCGTACCCTTTTATGTAATGATGTTTACTTTGAATTTATATTAGTTCACACAAACACTCCATCCATGCTTTTGTTCCGGCCCTCCGGTCCAGTTTAAGAACCCATTGTGGCCCTCGAGTCAAAAAGTTTGCCCACCCCTGGTCTAACCCATGGTCTGTTCATGATTCACGGTCTGAGATGCCATGTTTCTACGCCTGCCATCTCTATCACAACTGCCCTTCCTGTCTGCAGACAGTTCACTCTGCTATTTATAGCATTTCTTCTTGAATTCAACTCTGCTGACTACAAACACTTCCTCCTGGTGACAGGCAGGTCTTGAACATGCAACTGAGAACAACAAACAGGCACATCATGTACAATCGTAATCCATTTCCAGGGAGGGCAGAGCTAGAATGGACTGGCACTCGCATGGGATCTTTCCTTTCCAGTTCTCTCCAAGAATTCAATGTGCTGTTTTTAATCCGCCTTTTTTCCCCCCTTTTAAATATATTTTTATTGATTTCAGAGGAGAGGGAGAGGGAGATAGAAATATCGGTGAGAATCATTAATCGGCTGCCTCCTGCACGCTCCCCACTGGGGATTGGGCCCGCAACCCGGGCATGTGTCCCAACCAGGAATCAAACTGTGACCTCCTGGTTCACAGGTCGATGCTCAACCACTGAGCCACACCAGCCAGGCTAATCTGCCTCCTTTTAACCATTACACTCTTGCTCCACAGTTAACTACAGTTCAAATACTTATTTCTCTGTTGGCAAAAATTCAAAGTGTATAGTAAGACACAGAACAGTGCCTATGTAGACTTCTTTATCTATGCAGACTTCTGGTGTAACAGAATTATCTACCCAATTAGACAAAAGTCCAGACGTGATGTAAACAATCCCCCTGCTCCAGGAATAAATGTAGCATTCACATACCCTTTTCTCAGTAAGGCCACACTCCTTTGAGACAAAGACTGCTTTAAGTATTAAATGAACTGACACAAAAGCGTATAAAATATATATCCACCACTTTCTATTTGCATACAAATGAAGCAATTGATGTTTTTAAGTCTTCTGCGGAATGCATTTGTAGGAGCTGACCTAACTATGCCCTGAGCAGGCAAGTCGAGAGCTACAAGTGAATGCAGACACATGAGACACAACCGAGTATCTGTTCATAGGACAAAGACCCCAGCCAAGGAGACTCAACTGGACTTGAATCCCCAGAGGCAAAAACACTGAGGGACAAAGGTGCATTTCACTCTCTAAGGCAGCCCAGGCTGACCACTGCTGGGGCTCGGAGGTATAAACTAATCTCCCTGGGATAACAAGGGTCTGAGAAAGGATTTCTAACACAGGAATCCATTTCATTAAGACCATTTCCACGTACTGAATGCCAATTAAATTAAACCCAGGACAAGCAAATCTTTTAATTTTTTGTTGTTGTTAATCCTCACCCGACGATAGATTTTCCATTGATTTTTAGAGTGGGAGGGAGGAAGGGAAGGAGAGAGGAAGAGAGAGAGGGAAAGAGAAGGAGAGAGACACATTGATTGGTTGTTTATCACATGAGCCCCAACCGAGGCTGGGGATCGAACCTGTAACCCAGGTATGTGTCCTTGACCGGGAATCGAACCCTCGATCCTTTGGTACACAGACCAACACTCTAAGCACTTAACAACACTTTCCACTTTTATTGTTATTTTTACCTGCTTGGTCCCATTTGTGCGGCTGCGTAGATTATCCATACCCACCTTCTTAATATACTTCCACGCGTCTCTAATGAAGACACTGAGCTGAGACCACAAAAAAATGGTATGTCTTTAGGTTGTCTTCTTTCTTCAAGAAGTCAGGAACACAAAAGAGAAACAGAAGGGAGAAAACAGCAAAATTCAAGAGGCTGACCCCAAAGTCAGTTTTGTGTTCCTGGGTTGTTATTCCTCTGTAGGGCTGTCCTTCCCTCCAGCAACTTCCTCAAAGGGGCAGTTTATGCTGCAGTTTGCTTGTCCAATCCGCTCTGAGCGCCCTACACAGGCTTTTCCATCAGAGACTCTATCCATGTGGCCCCGTTCATTAGTTTAGTGGTGGCAATGACGTATTCTGTGCCTCCATCTTCCAACTGGGAGAGAAAGCGCAGGGCAGCGACTTCGGCAAAGGTCACACCCCCGAGGAAAAATATCAGGGTGACTCGGTTTTCCCCCGGTTGACCTAAAATTGAAACATTTCAGAATTAAGAGTTATATATTATTGGAGCTTCTCTTCCCACCTCTTAAAAACTGCATATTGCCCAGCTGGTGTGGTTCAGTGGTTGAGCATCAGACCATGCGCCAAGAGGCTACCGGTTCCATTCCCGGTCAGGGCACATGCCCTGGTTGTGGGCTCGATCTGAAGTAGGGGGCGTGCAGGAGGCAGCCAATCAATGCTGATGTTTCTCTCTCATTGATGTTTCTATCTATCCCTCTCCCTTCCTCCCTCTCTAAAAAACAATAAAAACACATTTAAAAAACAAAACTGCATCATTCATAAGAAAAAAAAAGTCAAATGTGTCTTGGTCTGACAGTTCACTTGAAACTCAAGACACATAATTTTGCTCTCAAATGTTTTTTCTAACTACTGAGATCCTCAACTCCACAGCTGAAAGCTGCTACCCCCGAGGGAATAATGGGTTCCCCTGCTTACAATATACATTAGCAACTAACAAAAGAGGTAGATTGGACTCTGACTCCCAAGGACTCTACAAATGTATTCTACAAAGCAACTGCATAATACATGAAAACCACACTAACAGCACATAACGATCTGTAGACCCGGCTATAGACTCACGTTTCTTTTGCAGTCCCGTGGGCAATGGCTGCCGTTCTTCAAAGTGGGGCCCTGGGAGGATGCGCAGAACTTCCTCAATACTCCGCCAGCCAGGCCGGGAAAGCAGCTGGGCCAGACGCACACTGAGAGGGGCGTAGCCACTGTACACGTAGGATATGTCGGTGGGATTCTGTGGCATAATTAAAGGGAAAAAAGCCTGTGGGTATAGAGACTCAGAGCCACCTAACCCAAAATTATTTGATTTGTCTTTGAAGGCAAAGCCACAAATAACCCCCCACATCTTAGCAGCCAGAAGCTCACTTTTGACTCACATTTTGAAAAGCCATGCAGAGCATCTCTAGGGACTGGAGAGGAAAATTGTTACTTCATTTGGCAAGAAACTTTTTGGAGGGTAACTTGGCACTCTAGCTGGGTAACAATGTGCATAATCTTTGAACCCAGAAATTCTACTTTTAGGCATTTATCCTGCAGAGGGGCTGGCACACCAGGGGAGACCAGACCAAAGCACCACCAGTAACTGCAACACCATCTGTACCAGGAAAAGACTGGGAACACCTGAATTACTAGCAATAGAAACCTGTTAAATTATAAAGGCGGCATATATGTAGAACCACCTCATAACAATTACAAAGAACTTTAAAAAAACAAGGCAGCCCGGCTGGTGTGGCTCAGGGGTTGAGCGTCAACCTATGAACCAGGAGGTCACGGTTGGATTCCTGGTCAGGGCACATGCCTGGGTTGCAGGGTTGCGGGCTGGATCCCCAGTAGGGGGTGTGCAGGAGGCAGCCAATCAATGATTCTTTCTCATCATTGATATTTCTATCTCCCTTTCCCTTCTTCTCTGAAATAAAAAAATATATATTAAAAAATACATATCTTTTGAGAGCAATTATGGTGGCAATTTGGTTGGTTTAATAGTAAATACTAGTATATTGTGCGGGTAAATTTGATTAAGGTCAAGATTTTTAAAAAACATATGATTTCAGAAACCCGTGGACATAAAGCATATATCTTGTATGACTTTTTCTGACTACATTATAAAATTATGTTTTTTTCTTTCTCCATGTTAAGCAAAGGAGTATCTTTAAAACATAGGGCCTTATTTAAGAATGCCACGTTGGACTTTGGGGGTTGTTCTATCTTTCTATTAGAAGGGGAGTTCACTTTGACCATGACTCTCTGCTTCAATAGTAACTGCAGATTTTTAAGTGTGGATTAATCTCTGTTCTTACCTCTGCCATCAGAAATGGTTCTTGTCCCGAAAGCTGTGGCTGCAACCTCTAGAAATGTAACAACCAACTTCCCATCCCCGTGCTGCCCTTGTGTTCCTTTGCTTAGTGAAGGATTTTGTGTCAATACATGAGCTGGAAAGTTGGCTTGTATCTCGTTTGTTTGTTTTCCCAGGGTTTCTCCTCTAGACTCAAACCATGAAACTATATCCCATAAGGAGTTTCTTTTCTTATTTACTGATTCCCTCTTCTCATTATGTGATTCACTGAACACAAAATTGTACCATCACAGGACCTCAGAGAAATCTAGTTGTTATTTTGTCTTGATGCAGATTAGCTTACAAATCATTCCGCAATGATGAATAGCCTTAGTCTTAGGCTCTCCTGAGAAACGCTGTTTGCCACTTCTCTTCACAAATGGTTACTGTATTTTTAATGTCTGTTTCACGTGATAAAAGACATACTGTATTTAATTCTAGTGAAATATGTTAGGATGTGGTAAGGGGTGGATTTTGATTTAGTTTTGTTATGAATTTACAGATATTATTTTATCAGGGTACTTTTTGCCTCTCAGAGACATCAAGAAATGCTTATTTCTAATTATTCCAAGTTATTATAACTATTATACTTGTTGTTATAGAAATAAACCTTTATTTAAATGTAAGCCCTGAAACATTGATTCTAATTAAAATGTAAGCAAAAACAGAAAAATAAATAAAGAGGCAGATCACAGGATGACCTTCAAGAGACAGTGGACACGATGAGTGGGGTGGGAGCAGCAGGTCAGAACGGTGAAGAGAGCCAAACTAAAGTATCACTTACATTGTACAACACAGAAATTAAGTCTCTATATTGCAAATGGGGAAAAATAATCCAATTTTGCTGCTGATAGAGGAGACAGTCTAATTACTAGTTTTTGTTGCAAGAGGCAGCCTAATGAAACACCAAGAGAGAATATAAGAGAAAGAAGTTTAGGAAGAGTGGAATCAACCATACATGCAAAACAAAGTGCACCTGCTTGGAGATCACTGGTATGTATGCATCATCTACGTGAAAGTTTGTATAGTCACAGAACCTTTCTGGGAGGGTTA
The DNA here is from genome assembly GCF_000147115.1 of Myotis lucifugus. Lineage (NCBI taxonomy): Eukaryota > Metazoa > Chordata > Mammalia > Chiroptera > Vespertilionidae > Myotis > Myotis lucifugus. Next base: position 357,897 of record NW_005871559.1, on the reverse strand, counting down.
AAAAGTGGGTTAGGGTTACAACAGCTGCCTTTGAGGGGAAACTGGGGTTAGATGTGGAAGGAACCTAACTTTACTGTCTGCCTTACTTTTGCACAAGCTGACTTTTCACCGCACACCCTGGGTTCCTCCCAGATCCTCTCTGCCCTTCTTGGCTCTGAGCCCAGGAGGTAGACTGCGGGCTCTGCACCAACGCACTCCAAGTCCTCTGTTTGGGTTGGGCCAATGGGAGGCACCAGATAAGCACGGGAGAGTGGGCAGCAGTGAGGTCAGGGTTTTTCCACCCTGGCTTCCTCTCTGTGACTCAGCTGGAGGCTGGCTGTGTCCCTCGAGTAGAGACCTGTCACCCCTCGTCTTGTCAGACGGCCTCTCCATTTAGCTCTTCTGACTGGCACAGGTTTCTGGAACAGCTCGCTCTCCTTGCCCTTAGGCCTTGCCTGGTAAGGGCTGCCCACTGCACTGCCTCTCACTGCCTCTCACCGCCTCCGCTCCCCGCCCCCCCCCATCTTTATGACACTCTCCTCAAACTACCCAGTGGAAGAGCGCCCCGTTTCCTGCTGGGATTCTGACAGATATAACTCACAAATGCATTACTCTTTCACATTAGAACACTGTTGTCCCCATAGACTGTTAACCAGTTGCTGACTGAGCTGGCGTGAGAAGGGTGCCTTACTTGTTCATTGACATCATCCATCCAGAGGCGTAGGGTTTTCCGGATTGTCGGGTAATTGTTCCTGCCCCCCAACTGCGGTTTCAGTAGGCCAGCCTTCTCCAGGTTGTGTAAGGTCAAAATGTGCTCATAGCCGTATGTCTGCAAGACAAGTCGTTTGGCCTGGATGTCAGATCAGGAAAAGGCTTCTGCGACTTTCATAAAAGAGCACCTCTGATAGATCGACTAGCTCTGTTCTCCAGGGCACACCACTGAGGTCCAGGTGATGACTGACCCCACGTGGGCACGGGGAAAGGACCTGCCCTAAAACTGCCTGTCCGTCACAATTAATCCAGCTCATTGTTTCAGAGAGGGATTTGATGTATTCAGAGTCAAAATTTATGGGCCCAACTTAAATGAGCAGATTTTGGAAGTCTTTTTTTTTTTTAAATTGTTTTCCCCCTTGGCAAATTAGTAATTTAAAAATATACTGACCTAGTCCGGCTTGCATGGCTCAGTGTTTGAGTGTCAATCTATGAACCAGGAGGTCACGGTTTGATTCCCAGTCAGGGCACATGCCGGGTTGCGAGCTCGATCCCCAGTGTAGGGAGTGCAGGAGGCAACCGATCAATGATTCTCTCATCACTGATGTTTCTCTCTCTCTCACCCCCTCTCCCTTCCTCTCTGAAACCAATAAGAATATATTAAATATATATATACATATTTATATATATATATATATATATATATACACATATATATATATAT
>NW_005871559.1:278530-356383 GCF_000147115.1 Myotis lucifugus | reverse complement strand
CACACACACACACATACATACACACACATGTGTATGTATACACACACACACACACGCACACACTGACCTGGAGAATTTCTCTTTTGTAATAATCCAGAACCTTTTGTTTGAGTCCACTATTGCACACCGACTGGAGGCAAACAAGTCTTAACACCTTGATCAGTGAATGCTTCTGGGCAATACAGTCCTCAATGTAACCATTGACCTGGAAACAAAGCACAGACAGACCTATACCATCACCTGGTTTGGGGACCTCAAGAACTTAATATATACTATTATTTTTAAAAATCAAATAAAGGAGATGTGTGGGAGAATGCCCCCCTCCCCAATCCCCCATTCCCTAAGCCCCCTCCAGCCCCTGGCACACACACCCCAGTCACCAGGAGCATAAGGCCGGTGAGGACACATTCAACAATCTAGATGCCCGTCTGGGCTCGTCTGTCTCTATGGACAATGTCCTGAGAGGCATGTGTGACCTAGTCTATCCCAGTAAAGTGGCAATTTATCAGTAACAGGAATGTTTTTAGAAGATGGAAATTTTCATAAAATGAATCATTTTAAATTTACTAAAGAGGTGACTATGTAAAGAAATATATGACCAATTCTCTCTGCAAGCAAGTATCTCAATTTGCCTATTATAGCCCTTAAAGCTCTGATTTTGGGGCTGGGTCTCACCTCTCCGTGCATCGCAGGAAATACCTGTTACTGATAAAATCTGTATTTTCACTTTTAAAAAAAAAATATATTTTATTGATTTTTTACAGAGAGGAGGGGAGAGGGATAGAGAGCTAGAAACATCAATGAGAGAGAAACATCGATCAGCTGCCTCCTGCACACCCCCTACTGGGGATGTGCCTGCAACCAAGGTACATGCCCTTGACCGGAATCAAACCTGGGACCTTTCAGTCCGCAGGCCGATGCTCTATCCACTGAGCCAAACCGGTTAGGGCTTCACATTTTGCATTTGCTCTTAAAAATACAATGGAGTCAAAGCCATTGCTTTTCTAGCTATGGCCTTATGTTTGATACAGTATCATTATTTGTTAGTTTAATTGTTCACGAACCTTATCGGTGTCTATTCCAGACATAAACTCCTGCTCCACTGTCAACTTATCAAAGAAGTCTTCAGAAGCTAAAATGTAATTAGGAGATTTGCAACTTAGAAATCAAATAAATGTCCTTTTATTTGAGTGATGTGCGTTTATGAACAGAGCATGATTAAGAAACAAGACATGCCAAAAAGCAAGCAGGCCACAGGCTGAAACAGGCTCCTGGCAAAAATCTTCTGAAAGCATGGAAACCCTACGACCCTGCATCCCTAAGTTCCATCTAGATGGAGTGGACCCCCAACCCCTTTGCTAGCCTCAAAACTCAAAAATGTTGCCTCAGTATCAGTGAAAGCTAATTTCCCCAGAGCATTGCATCATCAGATTCAACCTAGTTTCACCCAATTTCTATCCAACACTGTGCTGTATCTAAGATTCAAAGTGTACGTCATAGTACAGGGCACTGACCAAGCTCCTAGGCAGCTTTTACAGCCTGAGTTTTAAAGAATAAGCTTGTCTTTAGTTTAATATACACCCTCGGAGCTCTTTCAAAGCACTCACTGTGTGCTGTATACCAATTCTGTGGAAAGTTTTCAAGGGAAAAACAAAAACAGAAACAGAAACATCCCATTGCTCTAATTAAATGATCCTTAATAATAGAAGAAAAAAAAAACTAGAGTAAAAAAAATTAACTGCCTCATATTATGGTGGCAAACTTACGGCAAACTTCTGCTCCCTCTTATTGGCATCCCAAAAAGTTTACCAGATGATTACATTATTTTAATAATCAAAAGAAACGTGCTCACCACGAATGGCGCACTTTTAACTGTGAACATGTGTTCGCTTAATTAACCCTGAGAATCACGCTGGTGCCCAGGGCCACATGGCAGACACTGGGTAGGCCTGTGAGGCAGCCCAGGCGAACCTCACCCCTGGATACTCACTAGTGACATCTTTGATCAGCTCTGCGATTGAGGTGTGGTTCGCCAGCGAGCCTCTGGCGGCCTGCATGTGGGGCAGCTGGGAGACGAACTGCTTGATCTCCCCCACCGTCTTGGCGTTGTGCCTCTCCTGAAATGGGCAGAACCACCGAGAAAGGAAGATACTCACTGTCAAGAGTTCTGTTCTTTGTTTTGTTTAGTTTAGTTTAATGTGGCAAAAAGAATGGGATAAAATTGAATCGGGCCAAACCCAGCTCCAACATCACATGGAAAACCAGAAAAAGTCCGTTCACCGTGCCTGTTCACGGTGCTGGTGCTTCTGTACCAAGCAAATGTCTGTGGTTCTCTTCCCAGGTGCCGGTTCATGCTGGGAACAGTATTTTGTGGGCATCTGAGTATATGTGGGGGGACAGTATTGGGTAAACCACAGACATTCTGCAGTAAAACACTAAAAGCACTATGTTAAGAGGAGAACATAAACAGCAAGTTCCTTCTATAACGAGAAGGAAAGAGCCATCCTCCTTACTGAGCCTTATTAGTAATTTTGAATAATGTCCTTGAACAAAGTGAACCTCACTTAGTGATGAGAAAATATTTTTTTGTAAAATTGAGTCATTTAAACCAAAAGTAACATCAGAAACATGAAAATCAATTAAATGGATGTAATTCCTAAGAAAGATGAAATCTGGAAATACATCCTCAGTAGAAAATTAGCTTTCAAAAGTTCTCCAAATTCATGTCTCTAAAGCCTACGTATTCCATCTACGTCGCACTGATTCTCACGGTTCAAAATCAAGCTGAACCCAGAATGAAGCAGGGACCAGGCAGGAGCCGACAGGAAGCTGATAATGAAGCTGCCAATTTCAAAGCTCCCGCCGCTGGGGATTTCACTCTCATTATCACCCACCACGACTGCAGGGGCCTCTGCCACCAGCATGTTGGTCAACCTGGGGAGTTTTCACCCCAAATTGCAAGTTCTATTACAGAGGATCTTTTATTTATAGTACAGCTTGCTTCTTCTTAAGTGGGGTAGGAAATAATGAAAAAGGAGGGAAAACAAGTATTTATGGCAAAAGCTTATAAACTGCAAACACTGCCTGCCCCTCCCCAAAAAGGGGGAAAAAACGTAACAGAATACCTTTCTCCTAGGGGAGAAGTTACAAGGGCGGTCTGGCCTGTGACAAGAGCGGCAGGTGACAACCACACCAGCTCACCTCAAACGCAGCCGAGATCACCTTGGCTTTCTTGCTAAGCACGGAGCCCACGGCGTTGAAGTTCTTGTCTCGGATCTCGGCGTACAGCTCCTCCGCAGAGTTCAGCTGAAGCTTCTTGGCTTCCGTGGGAAGATCCTTACCGCCATCGCCCTGTTTCCTGGGCGCGAATTTCTCTGGAGGTAACTTCACGTAACCTGGACAGCACGGACGGGAACAAGCGCCTGTGTGCACTTCCTGGGAGCACCTCTCACAGCCCAGGCACAGAGCAGAATTTTCCCATCAGGACACATAAGCCGCCTTGACCAAAAAATGGTGCACAGCACTGAGGTTTTGACTTTTCCATGATCAAAGCAGACTCGGATCATAAGTAAATCAGTCAGGATTATTATCAAGACTTCCTCCAATTTTAAATGCTGACAGAAACAAACATCATGTGGGTCGAAAACAAGCACACTGGTGACCTTTGACCTAAGATTCTGTCAAGCCTAAACTCTTGCAGGCCTTCCGTCTTCCCTCTAGTGTCTTCAACCGCCCGTATCAGCCTTTCCCCTAGAGCAGCGGTTCTCAACCTGTGGGTCTTGACCTCTTTGGGGGTCGAACGACCCTTTCACAGGGGTCGCCTAAGACCATCGGAAAACACATATATCATTACATATTGTTTTTGTGATTAATCACTATGCTTTAATTATGTTCAATTTGTAACAATTAAAATACATCCTGCATATCAGATATTTACATTACGATTCATAACGGTAGCAAAATTACAGTTACGAAGTAGCAACGAAAATAATTTTATGGTTGGGGGTCACCACAACATGAGGAACTGTATTAAAGGGTCTCGGCCTTAGGGAGGTTGAGAACCACTGCCCTAGAGTGACGTTCCCAGCTACATTCTCTGCTTTAGCAAGCTGGTCGCCTGTCATTCCCTGCTTTGATGATGCTGCCTGCCCCTCACCAGCACCACCCTCGACACTCTCTCCCTCTTTCCAAACCCACCCCAGGCCACCTCTCCCAGCTTCCCGAACGGCTGCAGTGCTGCCTGATTTAACCCCAGGCCTCTGCTCACAGGGCACAAGCACAGTCCTCACACTACACATTGGCCAGTCCGTTCACTTGGACACTGTTTACCTCTAGTGTCTAAAAGTCAAAAGCTGTATTTTTATATTTTCAAATGTTCTCTGAGTTATATGCAAAGAAAGCACCTTCAAAGAAATGACCGTTATTTTTGCCAAATGACCTGTTAGTAAAAATAGATGGCACTTTACTTACTGTTCTGAATACCATAAATTTCATCAATGAGTCCTTCATATGTAAGCTGAGTGGCAAGGGGTGTTAACAAGTCCACATTTCGATCGAGCAGTAAGAGATTATCAAAAACAGGAAATACGGAGTTCTGGCTTCCTGTGAACTCTCTCTTCATCCTGATCATCATATTGGCCACTTGCTGGAAATAAAATATTGGATCAGGTGGGACCCTCCTGAGAATGAGCCAATTTTAAAATTGGCTAAAAACAGAAAGACAATCAGAAAAGTAAAAAAAGAGAAAAACTGTGGAATGGTGCGATAGATAAGAAATTAGCAGCTACAGAAAGCATTTGCTGCTGGCCACCCGTCCCAACACTCACACTGTGGCCAATGGCAACCGCTATTTCTCAATGGGGAACCAAATCAGGGACAGTCTATCTGTGTTATTCCTGGTAACTGTGTTCTATAAAGTCATGTGAACAGGAATTAGCGAGTACTGAGCCACGGCTCCTGGCGGAAACAGGGGGTGAGGTTCCTGCGGGCTCTGGTCACATTTCCGTCAACTGGTCAACATGTAACCTTGTTTAATGTGTTGCTGTTTAAAGACACTTTAAGATTGTTGAGCCTGACCTGCATGGCTCAATGGTTGAGCATCGACCTATGAACCAGGAGGTCATGGTTTGATTCCCAGTCAGGGCATATGCCCAGTTGTGGGCTTGATCCCCAGTGTGGGGCTTGCAGGAGGCAGCCGATCAATGATTCTCTTTCATCACTGATGTTTCTATCTCTTTCTCCCTCTCCCTTCCTCTCTGAAATCAATAAAAACATATTTTAAAAAAAAGATATATTGTTGATTCACTGACAGTGAGCTCACAGCCCAAAGGCACCATCGCTCACACCTGAATGAAGCCCAACGTGTTTCCTCAGGAGGCTTACCACTACCTTTCTGTGCTCAGGGACACTAGACAACCTTTCACTCCACATAAGGACCGTTTTAACAGCAAATCACCAATAAGAAGCACAAAGATGCAAAAAATGTGGCGTTAAGCAGTGTGTGGGCCCGTGTAGTGGCAGAAAGGACACTGTTTGCAGTAGGAGCTGAAACAAGAGGGCAGAGCAGCACTTTGTTCGACCTCAGCTGCCAACATGCCCACTGGGCAACTCAAACTGTTTGCTGTTTCGGGCAAGTCTACAGAACACTGAATGTCACTACGGGGGTTATGAGTAAGTTTTAGCAAGTAGGCGAGTTCCCAAATAAGAAGGATTAGCGGGACTTGTTTATAAATGGCTTCCCACTCCTTCCCCCTTCTTGGGTTCGAGGGGCCCTTCCTTCACCACCAGAAACACGGCCGTCTCTCACCCGGGCGCACTCTCCTTTCCCGAAGATCTGGGGGATGGTCCCGTACAGAGCCTGCAGGGTCATCAGCCCCTTGGCCGCGTGGTAGAGGCTGGTCTGGTCGCTCTCCAGGTAGCACTCCTGTGGGGAGAAATGGAAGGTCACTGTCAGGCCACGATCACCTGGGTGCCCACCCGTCTGGCACTGGGATTCCACTTTGCCGGGGAAGCAGGAGATGGACCCAAGTCCCTTTTACAAAGCTGCTGTTCGGCATTCTAGGCCAGTGGTCGGCAAACTGCGGCTCGAGAGCCACATGCGGCTCTTTGGCCCCTTGAGTGTGACTCTTCCACAAAATACCATGTGTGGGCGCACACGTACAGTGAGATTGAAACTTCGTGGCCCATGAGCAGAAGTCAGTATTTTGTGGAAGAGCCACACTCAAGGGGCCAAAGAGCCGCATGTGGTTCGCGAGCTGCTGTTTGCCGACCACTGCTCTAGGCCACAGGGCCAACAGCTCAGCTCTCAGGGTACAGCTGTGGAAGCAATTCTCCGGGGGCCGGAACCTTCTGTAAGAAAAGGGTTCACCAGGCATGCGAGCTCTCAGCCTGTCAGCTCGAGAGTAAATTACGGATTAATAAAGGCTTACACGGGTTCTCCCATTCGCCAGGGTGAATATAAACTGGGGTAGGACATTCTGGGAGGGCCACATGCTAGAACTCACAAATGTGAGCCTTCTTTGACCCCCAAAGTCCCAGATGACCACACAACAGAATACTTTGCAGTTTTACAAACATGAGGCAGCTTTTCACATGTACCGGCAACAAATAACGGCCGTAAACATTGTGAGCATTGAACTGGGCAGAACTGGAATCCCCACATTTTGTACAGAATGATGGAGATGATCACCAGCCTGCAAGCATGGAAAGCTGTAGAGCGCCTCCTGATGCTGAGAAATGCTAAATTATGCTTGCAGTTTAACAGTCACATAAATAGCCCAGCCAGGGTGGCTCAGCAGTTGAGCCCTGCCTCATGAACCAAGAGGTCACCAGTTTGATTCCCGGTCAAGGAATATGCCCAGCTTGCGGGCTCGATCCCCAATAGGGGGCATGCAGGAGGCAGCTGATGGATAATGTTTCTCTCTCATCGATGTTTCTATCTCTCTAACCCTCTCCCTTCCTCTCTCTCTAAAAATCAATAAAAACATATTTTTAAAAATCACATAAATAAGTAAAATGCAACTTCATCAGAAATCAGGATTGAATTTAACATTAGGTAGAACTCTTAGCTTTACCATCCAGGCAAAATGCTTGTTTTCTTAACTGAATCCTTAAGTGAACACACAAAGCCCAGGGCTCAAAGTTCTCAGCAGTAAATAATTCTGCCCTTCTTTGCAAATCCCTGATTAAATAAACAGGAGCTCGCGCCTCTGGGCAGGTTTTGTCATGCCAAGACACGTTTCCTAGCTGCTGCCAATTCACATTAATTACACGTGTGAATTAATTATGAGCATACCGTTATAGATACATGACAAAGCAAATATGGCAAAATGTTAATTCCAGAATCTAGGTCAGTGGTTCTCAACCTTCTGGCCCTTTAAATACAGTTCCTCATGTTGTGACTCAACCATAAAATTATTTTCGTTGCTACTTCATAACTGTCATGTTGCTACTGTTATGAATTGTAAATATCTGGTATGCAGGATGGTCTTAGGCGACCCCTGTGAAAGGGTCGTTTGACCGCCAAAGGGGTCAAGACCCACAGGTTGAGAACCACTGATCTAGGTGATGGGTATGTGGGCGCTCCCTTGAACTTTTCTCTATGTTTGAAATTTGGAGGGAAAAAAAAAAAGAGTCCAGCTCTGGCCAGTGTGGCTCAGTTGGATGAGTGTCATCAGATGCACTGTAAGGTTGCCGGTTCAATTTGCGGTCAGAGCATATACCCAGGTTGTGGGTTCGATCCCAGGTCAGGGTGTGTACAGGAGGCAACAGATCGACGTCTCTCTCTCACATCGATGTTTCTTTCTCTTTCTCTTCCTCTCTCTCTAAAATCAATAAAAACATTTTTTTTAAATGTAACTACTTTTTCACTGGAAATGTCTACCTGGTAAAAAGGTATTATAATTAAAGTTAAAAGCCAAGCCACAGACTGGGAGAAGATATTAGCAGCTTTTATAACCCACAATGATAAGTACCCAAAATATATAAAGAATTCTTCAAAAAGAAAAAATGGGCAAAGAAAAATGAACAAGCAATTTGCAATTTGCTAAAAAGAAAAATCTTAAACATTAATATACCTATGGAAAAGCTCAGCTTCCAGTAACCAAGGAAATGCAAGTTAAACAATAGCCTTGACACTGTCATCCTCATAAATTTGGCAAAAGTGTAAGTCTGATACTAAGAAAGAAAATACCAAACTTACTTTGAAGGCTCCCTCTGATTCCATGGATAAGAGATCCCCGTCAAAGGGAATGAGATCCAAGCTATACTCCTCCCTGTGAATAAAGGAGCCCAAAACACCCAGATCCTTCAGCCGCTGTTCACACAATAAGCTACGTCGTGGCACAAACAAAATGTGGAAATCTCTTGCTGGGCCACGTCTGTCTTCACTGCAAAAGAAGTAACGTTTGTTAGTTTATGAGCTCTTTAAAGTCACAAACTATTTTATTTATATTATTCCCAGAGCCTGGTCCTACGTCTGGTACACAGCAGGCACTAAATAAATGTTGGCTAAATATACCAATATTGACTTCCAGACCCAAATTGTTACCGTTGCTCTTTTTTTTTTTTTCCCCCTGAAAGGAAAGCAACATTGATTCATTGCCACACAACTCTGTAATGCATTTTCTAGCATCCTCTCAAACTATTTATGGGGCACTAAAGCTTTTATGTTTATTGAAACAGGATATGTGTGTCTTCCTGAAAACAAATGGCTCTTTAAACCAAACCAATGCAGATACAGGGTCTTACATTAAAATGAAAGATCATTCTTGACTCCCCCCTGCACTCTCCTTCACAGTGAACTTCCCAAAATAGCCCATTTGCTTTTAAGGTTTTAGGGGCCACACCAATCAATTGTACCAGAGTGCAGACCGGGCTGGGACAACTTCCTCTATAAAGCGATGTTGTATTAAATTTTAATCAGCTCTTACTTATTCTGCTTATGAGATTCAGGAACACTATATTTAGTATACTGAAAAACAACCATTAGAGGTTTTTCTTTTGTTCTTTTTAATTAGGGTCCCTTATACTAATGCAGGTTCAAATATTTAGCTGTCCTATAAAAGAATGGGGTTATGCGATGACACCCTGCCCCCAAAACTGTTTGAACAACTTCACAAGTGTCCCGTCCCCCACATCCTTTCATGCCTGCCCCCGTTTTCAAAAGACCACCTTCCAATGCACAGGCAAGAGAGTGGGGTTGCAATGAGGAGCTCAGTACATTAAGACCACCTGGAGGATCGACCTCTTTTGGATCAAACACAAGCTCTGAGAAATACCTGAGCACATTTTCAGCAATTATATCCATCAATTCTAGCCTGGGTCTCACAAAAAAAATAATATTCTTGACATCGGCTGCAGGCAAACGACTTCCTTTAAGGGTGAACATTTTTTCCACTTCATGTTCCTAGGAAAACATACACAAAAGTTTACCAAAAAACCTGTCTTTACCTGTCATATCCAGACTCAGACATCCTACCCTCATAGCCAAATGCTCTTAGTACTTAATTATCCAAATTTAGATTCCCCAAAGCCAGATGTATAAAGCACCAAGTTTCAGGATAAAGTCGCTGTTATTGTATCTGAATGCAAATGACTCTCACATGATTACCTATCAAAGACACCAGGTAATGGTCATATAATACAATGTTAGTAATTTCCCTAGAATTAGAATCAGTTTAGCATCTCAGGCCAAAGAATCACTGTATACAAAATGTTAGCCAAGAATTAGTATCTGTGTTTACAAAGACCAAACAGCTTTATAAGCTAATTGTTCAGGAGAAAATGTGAAATTCCATTATTATTTCAAAAATGCATAATTATTAATCCCTCAACAAAGCCAGAATAGCTCATTTACCTTCAGTAGTGAATACTGTGCAATGAGGCCAAATGGTCCTGTGAGGTACTCATCCCAAACTATTGCCTGTAAGAGGAAAGACACATTCTCTTATTACGGTTACTATCAGGAATGTCAACAACATCAACAGAAAATAGCAGTCATAAATAGTAGGACTCTCTGCTTCAAACTCTGAATTAAAAAAAAATTTAAGTATTTTTATTGATTTCAGAGAGGACGGGAGAGGGAGAGAGAGAGACAGAAACATCAATGATGAGAATCACTGATGGGCTGCCTCCTGCACACCCCCTACTGGGGATGGAGCCCACAACCCAGGCATAATATACCCTTGACCAGAATCAAACCCGGGACCCTTCAGTCCACAGGCCAATGCTCTATCCACTGAGCCAAAATTTTAATAGACTCTGACCACATTCATACCCTGCAGGTCTAAAGAAAAACAGCAAGGCAAGGGATGGTACTAGTGGTCACGGGAAAGTTAAGACTTCATCGCTGTCCTCAACAGAAAGGAGCTGCCGTGTGTTGTGTACCTGTGTCATGCTATTACTGGATTAAACCATATGAAAACTGCCAGTGGCAACAGTTCAACCTAGTATTTTATATATAAGTATCATAATCCAACTAGATAAAAATTAAAACCTCTGATGTAGGTATTACAAATTTTATTTTGACAGAAGAGTTGAAAAGGCTCAGAAAATTTATTTTGACAGAAGAAGAGTTGAAAAGGCTCAGAAAATATAATAAAGAGCTAATATGGTAATTAGACCAGATGGTGGAATAATAAAGAGCTAATATGGTAATTAGACCAGATGGTGGAATGATCTTTCAGAATGACCAGTGGCCGAGGGGTGGGGGTCGCCAGGGCCAGGAGGGCCAAGCCCCCTGCATGAATTTCGCCCACCGGGCCTCACAGTGGTCGGCAAACTCATTAGTCAGTAGAGCCAAATATCAACAGTACAACGACTGAAATTTCTTTTGAGAGCCAAATTTTTTAAACTTAAACTATATAGGTAGGTACATTGTTATTAACTTCATTAGGGTACTCCTAAGGCTTAGGAAGAGCCACACTCAAGGGGCCAAAGAGCCGCATGTGGCTCGCGAGCCGCAGTTTGCCGACCACGGCTCTAGGATAACATAAGGGAGTCAGAACTCCACCTTAGGCCTTCACGGCCCCACAGGTCATTGCTCTGGGCCCCTGGGAGCAGCTCCAGGATCGTTTCTTCTCCTTGGAACTGACGCTTTTATTGAGACAAGTGTAGGGCACATTCGGTTGTAAGAAGTGCTCAAGTGCTCCAGAGGCCTCCTCCCTCCTACACTTCACCCGGTTTCCAATGGTGACATTGTCCAATCTCACAGCAGTGACCCAATCCGTGACCTGACTCCGGTCTGAGCATCCTTTCCTGACCCCGAACGGGGGATCCGGGACTTAGCCTGTTTGCTCCTCTCATGGCTGCTGGCACCCACTCTCCTGCTTGGCTTTCTCTTCTTCCTACCACGGGATCCTGAGTTCCCTCCGTTCTCCTTTTCCGGTCAGAGTTTTACTGCCAGGTACTCAGGGGGCGGGGGGAGCGGATAGATTATGGGGGAGCGGTAATGGTATCACTCGGAAGTCCCTGACCTACAGTTTCTGCTTCCGCCGTGAACTGGGTGCTAACAGGACGGTCCCGGGAAAACCTCAAGTGACAACTTCTGTCGTCATCGCGCGCGCAGCAGGGGATCCGGCCTTGGTGCTCCAGGGACTTCCCCACGTCTGATTCGTTCCGACACCTATGATCCTGGTAACGCGAGGCATCATCATCCCACCCGCGCGGTGTCTGCAGGGCACCGGACGTAAGCTGGTCACAGGGGCCGAGACAACACGGTGGCCGCCTCTGCTGCCACAAAATAGCGCGACGCCACGCGGAGTCCGGGCCGTCTGCCCCGGGGCCCGCCGCCTGCTCGCCTCCGGGGAAGCTCCAGGTACCTCAGCCAAGGGGAGCCCGAGCGGTCGGACCGGAGGCCAGGCCGGACGGGGCTTCAGGGCGCCGCGGCCACCTCCCGCCCCTCACCTTGCTTCCCGCGCACTTGTCCAGGAATTCGCGCAGCTCGCGACGCACCGCCTCGCGCAGCACGTTCAGGTTCACTCGTCCGTAGGACAGGTGCGCCGCCATCTTGCCCCGCCGCCCCCCCTTTCTCTCCTCATCCAAGCGCGTCCCTTCTGCCCCTTCCGAGGGCCGCAGGCGGAGTCACGTGGCAGCGCGTTCACGTGACCACGCTGGCGTCGGCACGCAAACCTGGAAACCCGGCCGGCCCGGCCCCCACGGCGCCTCCAGGCCCTAGCGCCGACGGCTTCTTCCACTGTCGCTGTCTCCTGGAAGTCGCGGGGCGCTGACAATTGAGTTTAAAGGCGGAGACTGGCTCCTGCGCGTTTAGCTCAGCGGTTCTCAACCTGTGGGTCGCGACCCCTTTGGCGGTCGAACGACCCTTTCACAGGGGTCGCCTAAGACCATCCTGCATATCAGATATTTACATTACGATTCATAACAGTAGCAACATTACAGTTATGAAGTAGCAACGAAAATAATTTTATGGTTGGGTCACAACATGAGGAACTGTATTTAAAGGGCCAGAAGGTTGAGAACCACTGGAAGTGTTAAAAATCGCCACTTTCATCTTAGCAGCGAGCGTACTCGCTGTAAAACGGTAATTTGAAGCTAAACGTGAATGGGAATATTTTCAATCAGAGCGATTAAACTCTTTGCTCTTTTGGTTTGTGGGCTAAAATTTAGAAAAATGACCAGGGTCCGAAGGAACCTGAGGGACATGTCTGTTCAGCTCTTCTTAGTAGACTTTTTCTTAGGAAATACTATCCGATGTAGAATCCAGGTCCCGGCACTTGCTTCATCAGTAAAATTCACATATTACCTCATCAGTTGTGGGAATCATAGGAGCACGTCATTCACGTACAAAAGCTTATCAGGCCCTGGCCGGTGGCGCAGTGGTCAGAGCGTCGGCCCTCGGTCCTGCGCACCCACGGGTCACTGGTTCACTTCCTGGTCAAGGGCACATGCCCAGGTAGCAGGTTCAGTCACCGTTGGGTGGGGTGCCTATGGGAGGCAACCGATCAATGTTTCTTCCTCAGATAGATGTTTTTCTCTCTCAAATCAATAAAAACATTTTTAAAAAGAATATACCAAGTTCTTAAAGCTATTTATCAGCAAGACTGCAGTAAAAATTGCTATTTGGATCTATAGTGCTTGCTCATTTGAAGAAAAACCATTATGATAAATGAAACTGAATATATCAGTTAGTACCACTGGGCAAAAAGAATAACCATTTGTTAAAGTAGATATAGCCCTAGCTGGTTTGGCTCAGTGGATACCATTGGCTTGTGGACTGAAGGGTCCTTGGTTTGATTCCCGTCAAGGGCACATGCCAGGTTGTGGGCTCAATCACCAGTAGGGGGCATACAGGAGGCAGCCAATCAATGATTCTCTCTCATCATTGATGTTTCTCTCTCCCTCTGAAATCATATATATATCTATATCTATATCTATCTATCTATACACACACACACACACAGAGACCCAGTGCACGAAATTAGTGCACGATGGGGGCGGGGGTCCCTCAGCCAGGCCTGCACCCTCTTGCAATCCAGGACTGCTGGCTCCTAAGTGCTCACCTGCCTGCCTGCCTCATCGCCCCTAACCACTCACCTGCCTGCTGATGGCTCCTAACCACTTGCCTGCCTGCCTGATCATCCCTAACTGCTCGCCTGCCTGCCTGATTGCCCCTAACCGCCTCTGCCTTGGCCCCCGCTGCCACAGCTTCGTCCAGAAGGACATCCAGAATGATGTCCAGATCTTTAGCTGTCCGGTCTAATTAGCATATCATGCTTTTATTATATCTATTTAAAATAGATGCTTCACCAAAGTGGATATACAGATGGCCAAGAGACATATGAAAAAATGCTCAAAGTCACTGATCATCAGAGAGATGCAAATTAAAACGATGAGGTATCATCTCACACCTGTCAGAATGGCTGCCATCAACAAATCCACAAATGACAAGTGCTGGCCAGCATGTGGAGAAAAGGGAATCCTAGTACACTGCTGGTGGGAATGCAGACTGGTGTGTAACCATTATGGAAAACAGCATGGCGTTTCCTCGAAAAATTAAATATGGAACTGCCATTTGACCCAGTGATCTCACTTCTAGGAATATATCCTAAGAAACCCAAAACACCAATCAGAAAGGATGTATGCACCCCTATGTTCATAGCAGCACAAGTTACAATAGCTGAGATCTGGGAACAGCCCAAGTGCCCATCAGTAGATGAGCTGTGGTACATTTACACCATGGAATACTGTGCAGCAGTAAGAAAGAAGAATCTCTTACCCTTTGAGACAGCATGGAGGGATCTGGAGAGCATCATGCTAAGTGGAATAAATCAGTCAGAGAAAGACAAGAATCACATGATCTCACTCATATGTGGAATCTAATTAACAGAATAAACTGATGAACAGAGTGGATCCAGAGACATGGAAGCATGGAACAGAGTGCGGAATCTCGGAGGGAAGGTAAGGGGGAGAGCAGGGAGGGAGGAGGAGGATGAGTGAGTGGGAGGTAATCAACTAAGGACTTTATATGCATGGCCCATGGACACAGACAATGGGGAGGTGAAGGGTGGAGGTAGGGGCGAGCTGGAGGGGGTCAATGGGGGAAGAAGGGGAACATACTAGTATGTAATACTTTCAACAATAATTATTTAAAAAAAAAAAGAATGGTATTTTTTAACTAAAATAAAGTAGGTACAGAACATTTTTTTGCTCAAATTTTAATACTGCTTTACATATTGTTTGTGAAACAATTCCTATTATGTTTATAACCAGAAATTTCAATTGATTACAGGTTTTTCACTTGTCAAATACAATTAATAATCTTGAGGGGAAAATACATCAAAGGCATATGTACAATTATAGAAGTTCTTATTATACATGTAGCATGGAGATACATTTATTTATTACTTTTTACATCTTCTAGAAGACATTCAATTCAAAACAAGATAAATAGTTTAATAAAACTGGTTGATAAACTTCTGGTGGCTGAGGTCCTTCATTTAATTTTTTGTGATAAGAAAATCCAAAATTATTAATATTGAATTTCTCATCATACATTCATCTAAAAAGACAGTAAATACAACTTGTAAAGATTGTAGATTGGTTAATGTAACTGTTGTATAGCAGCTTATTATCTAATTAATCGACTGCTGGGGATATCTGCTAGAGAAGGAAAAATATTGTATTTATTTAGATCTGATAAAGAAACAAAATGAAAACAAAAATAAAAAATAGCTCCAAAGCTGTGTGATGCTATTTCTGGCCTAGCCCATTACATCCTGATAAACATTCTAAGTGTTTTCTTTTTCATAAAGGTAAAAATCTGAAAAGAAAGACACAATTGTGAATCCTTTTTCCCAAAATAGAGATTTTTTTAAAAATATATACATACAATATATAGCTGAAATTATGCAAAACCAATAAACAAAGCGCCACAGTAGAGTAAGTGGGTGCAGCATATCGATTATAAAACGTCCCACAGCAGTTTGGGGGCTCCCCCCTCCCTTTACCTGTTTCATGATTTATCATCACACCTAAGTGTTACCAAGCCTGAAGTAAAGGCACTACTGACATCAGGTAGTGCAAAGATCTGTTATTTCTTCGACTAAAAATAAAATGCTCTATATGAGTAGATGAAAATGCAAAATGGCACATTTTTTTTCAACTCATTCCAGTGTCAAAGCTTAACCAAAACATCTCACTATACAAAAACGCAGCCTGGGAAGATTTTAGTGCAAATATGAGAATGGCATAATTTAAAGTTACTTAAATAAGGTACTGGAGGGTAGGGATTGTTCTTGGAGGTTTCCCTCGGGACAATCTATGTAACGACCTCTGGTGCAACGTCCTGTTGGAACTTAAAAATCAAGACGCCAAAAATAAGAGGTGAAAACTCACCTCCTAAGTATTTATTATTCTAACGTATACGGGGAAACTAAAAGGGCGATTTGTTGAAGATCAAAATACTTTCTTAGATTTGTTGGTGGGGGTCAAAAATAACATGAGTTGTCCGGAAGTCTGCACACATGATGCTGGTGTTCGGTTGCCCCGATGCTGGTGCGTCCGAGAAAGCCCGGTCCCAGAGGTGAGGCTTCGTCAGAAGGTCTCGTCGTCGTTGCAGTTGGTTGCCCAGTGCCCAAACATCTCGCAGATCTCACAGTACGGGCGCTCCTCGCTCCGACTGCCGTGGTGTGTGGAGTGAGGGGGGTCCTCCGACATTTGCGCCTGGGTGGGACAGTCCTCTGTGTCGTGGAGATCGAAGCAGTCACATATGTCACAGAAGAGGCGAGGTTTCTTCTTGGACTGTTTCTCCTGGTCGTCACTGCAAAGGTTCATGTGTACGATCAGAAACTCACATATTAACCAATGTCACCCCAACAGACTTAATAATGAAAAACAGAAACTCATCTCTACCACTAGTAAAGGATAAAAAACAAGCAGGAGTTACGGCCAAGTCTGCAAACCTCAAGTGTAAATACTGCAATCCCTATTTAAAATGCTCACATCAGGCTGGCTGGTGTGGCTCAGTGGCTGAGTGTCGACCTAGGAACCAGGAGGTCATGGTTCCATTCCCAGTCAGGACATGCCCTGGTTGTGGGCTCACTCCCCAATGTGGCGTGTGCAGGAGGCAGCCAATCAATGATTCTCTCTCATCACTGATGTTTCTCTCTCTCTTCCCCTCTCCCTTTCTCTCTGAAACCAATAAAAATATACTTAAAAAATAAAATAAAATGTTCACATCAGCCCTGCTGGTGTGGCTCAGTGGGTGAGGGTCGACCCCCATGAACCAGGAAGCCACTGGTTCAATTCTGGATCAGGGCACATGCCCGGGGTTCCAGCTCCATCCCCAGTAGGGGGTGTGCAGAAGGCAGCCAACTGATGTTGTTTCTCTCATCAATGTTTCTTTTTCTTTAATAATTCTTTGTTGTTGGAAATATTACATATGTCCCCTTTTCCCCCCATTAACCCCCTCAGGCCACCCCCACCATCCCCCCACTGGTTCTCTCCAGTGAGTCTCCCATTGATTATTCAGGAACTTTTTCTGTATTTTAGTTGCAATTCCAGTTTGGTCCTGGGACTTTTTCTGTATTTTAGTTGCAATTCCCAGTTTGGTCCTGGGAGCGTGTCCTTGCAGCATCTACTTACTCCACCGCCATATTTAATCTCCCATGTTATTTTTTTCCCTCTGTGTTTCTATCTCTCTATCCCTCTCCCTTCCTCTCTCTCTAAAAATCAATAAAAATATATTTTTAAAAATTTAAAAAGTAAATAAATAAAATGTTTACATTAAAGCCATTTCTAGTGTATATGTATCACTGTCTTGCCAGAGTGATGGGATGGATTCATGGCCAATCAGCCACAGGGCAACTGTCTCTCCAACCCACCAAGGAACCTAACTTTAAAAGCACCGTTTATTTAGATGGAACTGAACAGTATTGTCTCATATGAAATACCTGTCATAATTGTTTAGGTCATCGCCATTCCCATTAAGGGCCGCTTCTGACATCATTTCCACCTTCAGCTTGAGGTCTTGATTCTTCCTCTGAAGGTCCACTATTACTGAATTTAGGAAGTCAATCTAATTTGTTCAGGGAAAAGAAAAGAAACATGTATAAAATGTCTGAAATGTGTCTGGTGGGCTGCCTGCCTATCAAGAAGTCACGGACGTAGACTCATGTCATGGCTGAGTGTGCTGGACATCACAGAGGGGCCAGCGGTGGCTGTTACTGAACCTATGCTTTATATATTGATACACACACACACACACACACACACACACACACAACACTTCACAAAAATCATAACAAGAGAGCTGTCTCATGGCACTGTAGAACCAATCCACAATGTATCGTCTTTTGAAAAAGTACAGGGACATCCTCCTCACACCAGGCTCCCTGGTGGGTTGTGGTGGGATGATGGTAAATGAGACTTCAGAGAAAAATGGAGAAGTTTTAAAGGAAGGCTCAAGCTCCATTTCCACCGAGGAGGCCCTTTGGCACATGCTCAGGAACAGGGTGGCGCTCAGGTGCCCCAATTGGGAAAAGCAACTGTGCCAGGATTCACTGGGCAGTGGAATAACGAGATGACCAGCAGGAGGAAGCACCCTTGTCCTAACATTTGCTTTCAAACCAAGGGCACTTTCCTTGAAAAAC
The DNA here is from genome assembly GCF_000147115.1 of Myotis lucifugus. Classification (NCBI taxonomy): domain Eukaryota; kingdom Metazoa; phylum Chordata; class Mammalia; order Chiroptera; family Vespertilionidae; genus Myotis; species Myotis lucifugus. Next base: position 338,276 of record NW_005871559.1, on the reverse strand, counting down.
AAAAAGTTTCTTCCCTCTCCTACAAATAATAAAAAGCTCTCATATATTCTAAATAGCTGATGAGAAAAATCTCACTTTATAATTTTAAAAATGTGAGTGAGTGTATACACATACACAGGTAATTCAATTTTTAAAGAACTAGTTGTCCTCTTTCTCTTGCTGGGGCATGTTATGAAGTGAAGCTGGCAATCAGTAGCTTTGTGGTTCTCTGGAGAACATCCCTGCCAACACTGGAGGCAGACCCATTGAATCTATCCTCGCTTCTTAAACTGCATTTTCTAAGACTTTATCATATTAGGAGCTCTGTTTCGGGAAGAAGAAAACAGCACAACATGGATTTAGTACAGTGGGGAAACACACACACACACACACACACACACACACACACGTGCTCGCAAATTAGGAAACATAAAACAAACCATTTGCTGGTTGGAAGAAAGTGTTGGCAGCAGCAGATGAAACAAATGGAAGCAGAAAGGAAAGGGGGAGAAAGAGAAAACACTGTTAATTAAGTGGATGTTTATTACACATACACACTAAGCAGACAATGCTAACTGGGGTAAGTTAGTAGTTTGCTGAATCCTTTCAGACAAATAACTCCCTGAGCTTTTATTTAAAAATGAAAGATGGCTTTTGTACCTGTGATTTTTGCGCAGGATAAATATACCCGAAGATATATTATTAAAATATATTATTAAAACTGAAGATGGATGCTTATTGTCTGTCTCATTATATTTCCAAATAGAGAATACTTTGTTTCCATATAATCCCACATTTAAAATTAAGGCTGTTTTGTTAATTTTGGAAACATTTTTCGAGAACCCTGTCTTTGTAAGGTAGAGATAAGCCAGGAACTTTTTGACAGAGCAATTCTACTTCTAAAATTTACCCCAAAGAAATACTAGTATGTCTGAAAAATGGTAGATGTCCAAGACAATTCATTTCCGCATGGTTTACAATACACTTAGAAGATCAGAAACCGCCCAAATGGCATGCCAACGGACAGAGAACCAATTCCATTAAGTTCATCCATATAACGGAACACTGAACAGCTATAAAAGGGAGGTGCAGAGGTTGAAAGGGCTCGTGACTCTCCAGGGAGCGGTGTCTGTGGAAGTCACTCTGACACACTGAGGCTGGCTCCCTGGGGCCTGCTGGAAGAGTAGGTATTGCTTAGGGGCGAGGCTGGGCTCTTCCAGGCTGGGCTAGGCTCTTCGGGGTGAGGGTCTGCTCTTCGGAACTGGCTACAGCTGTTCTAGTCTGGGCTCAGCTCTTCAGGGCTAGGCGCCTCCCTTCCCTTCGGGACTGAGCTTTGGCTCTTTGGAGCTAGGCTCCGCCCTCTGGGACTGTCTTTGGCTATTCAGGACTAGGTTGGGGTCTTAGGGTCTAGGCTGGCTCTTCGGAACTAGGGTCAGCCCTTTGGGACCAGATTGGGCTATTAGGCCTTGGCTGGGTATTCCAGGCTGGTCCGTTAAAATCAAATTGACCTGGGTCATGGGGAAGCCCGGGTCTCTACACGATTGCCTCCAGGAAAGGACCCTTAAGTGAGCATACACAGCCTGGGAATCAGAGGTAAAAAGGGCTGCTGACTCGAGGGAGAGGTGCCTGTGGAAATCACTCTGACACACTGAGGCTGGCTTCCTTGGGCCTGCTGGGAGAGGGGGTATTGCTTAGGGGCTAGGGCTCAGCTTTTTGGGGCAAGGTAAGGCGAAAAAAAAAAAAAGAAAAAGAAGAAAGAAAGGAAGTACAGATCAGTTTATTAATATGCCACCATGTACGTTAAAAGGGAAAGGAAAAAGACTGTATTAGTCTTGGCTTATATTTACATTTTTTTAAATCCCTGAAAAGACTTTTTTAAAAAGACACCAATTGGGTGGTTACCTGATTGGAGAGCTGGGAACTGACCAGAGAGAAAGGTTTGGAGGGAGATGTGTTGCTGAACATATTTTTAATATTGCTTAATGTTTAGATCATATGAATGCACTACCTGTTCACAAGATTAAATGCTTTTTTAAAATAGCAGGTAAACAAACTAAAGGAAGGAAGGAGCAGTACCTGACTCTCCTGGGCTCTTTCGTCCTCTTCCGCCTGAGTATCAGTATTACCTTATATAAAAAAATAAAAATAAATGGAGGGGGATGTTTAAAAAACCACAATCTTTTTTCCTTGTAATTGCACTGAAAATCATTCTCTGTGGAATTCCCAGATGCGCCTCTCAGTACACACTCAGGAGTTCCTGTCCCGTTGCCGGACCCCTGAGGGACCTGCGCCGGCCTCACTCCTCCAGCGTTCTCTCTTGGGCTGGCTCACTGCTGGGCAAGAATGGCCATCACATCCACCTGAATTTAGAGGAGCGAGGGACCATCTCTGCTCTCCCTCACTGTGTACCTTCAGAACCCACGGCTGTACGGGGATGGCAGCCAGCATCTACCAGCTTATGCTTCTACCCACACTCAAGACCAGGGGGAAAGCCCAACAGTGGGGACACCAGGCACGCTCCTTCGCATGGGGCCTGGGTGATGCCGAGCCCTTGTCTGACTAAAGGGTGGGAGAGCCGAGGAGGAAAGGGCCACATCGGGGAGCAGCGCATCTGGCCCAGAAACGGCTCCTTTGCAGGGAGCAGTGGGGTGGGGGAGAGGCGCCCCGGTCATCATTTTACCTGAGGAGCTGCTGAGCTGCCTCTTGTTTTCCTTGAGTTGAAGCTCCAAGTTCTTTACCTTGAGCTCGAGCTTCACCTTGTCAGACTCAAGAGACTGGACAACTGAATGCAAGGACTTGGCAGAGGCGTTTTCTCCCCTGAGCACCGTGACCTGCAACACAGCGCGCGGCTTAAGTGTGGGAACAGAACGGGGCAGCGTGAACATTCGCCCTGGAAGGTACTCTACCTCGTTCCTCAGCTTCTCCAGCTCGGCATCCTTCTCCGTGAGTAAGGCACTAGTGATGCTGATCGACTTCTGCAAGGAGGCTTTTTCCTCATCTGCGTCTTTTATCAACTGGGATTCTCTAAAAGACCAAAGAGTTAAAAATTCCAGAAATCAGCCGAGAGAGTGATCAGTGTACGACTGTCCTAGAACACACACACAATTAACCCGAGTTAATGTAAAGAAAAAGTGCATCCCAGGGGGCTTGTAGAGGGAGAAGGCTATTATGCTTCCAAATTTTACTTACTGTGAGGGGAGGAAAAGTTCACTATGCACAGACATGCTTGAATCTGCCTATCATTGTATCCATTTGAGTTTAAAGAAACAGTAACTTTGGAAGACTTACGATTATAAAAACAAAAACAAAAAAATAAGACTGTTGCACCCCCAAAGAATTCTTCTAAATATCGAACCCCAGCTGAATTCGACTATTTCTTGAGTAAACTACTACCAAGCAATACCAACAATTAAAATACACACATGCAAAGCGATTATACAAGGTCATGCAGAGCAGTTTTATGCTGGAATTATCGGTTGGTTCTCACTAATTTCAGTAACTTGTAGCAAGTTCCAGGAATGAGTTTTTGAGATCTAATGGGCCAAACAGTAGCAAATAGTGCCACTACTATTCGGGCTGCAGGAGTCTTCCTCTTCCTCCGTGGAACCTGAAGAGGACATTAAATTGCTCGTAGAAATGACAGGTAATTACATAAAGGCCAGAGCAGACATGTTAAAGTGGAGCTCTGGGGATAGAATGCACGCGTGGCAACATCGGGAGGAAGAAGGGCCAGCACTGGGTTTCTGTCCTCAGCCTGACTCGGCTGTGGTCATCAGCGGAGGGGGGACCAGGCCTGGGAAGTAAGGGAAACACCTGTCGTGGAGGGTGTGGGAAAAGAAAGGGAACGATGAAGGGAAGACCAGGAGGGAGGGGGCAAGACACAATAGACACAACCCGGAAGGGCCGGCTACTATGTGTGTGTGTGTGTGCACATTTAGATTTTTGTTGAGAAATTACATGCATTCGAGAGTGCCACGGTCACAGTCACCAGGGAGGAGGTCAGACTGAGCACGGTCACAGACTGGGAGAAACTAACTCCTTGGTGACAACTGGATGCGGTGTGATGTGTAGGCTGGACCCTGGAGGAGAAAAAGGACATTCGTGGAAAGGCTGGGGGATCTGAGTAAGGTCAGGGGTCTAGCTGAGAGTGTGTGCATGTCACTTTCTAGGTTTTGGTCAATGTACCAGGGGATGGACCATGTCCACGTGAAGGGACCGGGGGGTGGGGGGGCACGTGGGAGTACTCGGAACGACCCTGGCAACTCTTCTGTGAAACTCTAGTTTTAAAAATTAAAAATTTTTTTAAATTATACGCAGTGTGAAATGAGGAAAAAGACCTGGAATCACAATAATAGTTTGGAAAAAGACAAAACTGGAGAGAATTTTTCCTAGCTAGCCCTCAGGCCGGTGGACACGTCACTCATGGAGCTAATCCTCAGTGAGAACTCATAACTTAGGCAACAAGCCAAGTTACTCCCGGTTCCGCTGGGAAGTAACTGGGTGAGTGTGGAGCGTGCCGTGGTTCGGTCTGTTTCAGAGCCAACGGGAAGGACTGAAAGCTGAGGCCCAGGTTAGAAATGGAAGAATGTACATGTCTGGTTAGTGAGACCCAAGATATCCGGCACACGAATTACAGAATTCTCATGATTTATGGTAGATTCTACACAAAGATAAAATATTAAGTGTATTGATCTCATTGTGTGGCTGACACTCATACCCCGGAATGATAAGTAGTAAGAAAAGAATTTGAGACTTACAAACATTCCTGGAATTCAATATCCGAGCACTATCTGTACACTGAAATGGGGTGAGCAGCGGTGACGCTGAATTACTGAGTGGCACCTTGCTAGGAAATAGGATCTTGCTCGGATTAAAACAAAACAACGATTTTAACGGGAGGAACGTACGAACCCTCCTTCCCCCTGGAAAGTAAGTATCTGACGAGATCCAAAGATTCAATAGAGCTCAGACTCCTTAAGCCTCTAGCAAACTGACTTGGTGGTTTACTCTATAGTAACACCTGTTTCCAGAGCTTCACTTGTGTTGGGGCCCACCAGCCGGCGGGAGGAGGAAGGCACGGTATCTTGATCTGCTCATCCTCACATACACACAGCCTCTGAGCAAGGCCGCTTTAGAAGGAGAGGGCAAGCAGAACGCTCGCTCCTTGTACAGTTATCAAAAGATGCATGGTTGAGGAAGGGACCGAACTTGTGACAAATGGCAGGACAAACAGCTGTTAGCAGCTCATCTTTGGGGCAGATCCTCACTGCTGGCTTCCTTCACTATTTCTAAGCCCCAACCCCACTGTGCAGACCGAGAGAGGCTGAGTTAAACCATTTAGCCAGCATCACTGACCTCTGCATCACAAATCACACCGGCAGGCGGGCCCGTGTTCCCTGAAGCCATGCTGACTGGGATGACTTGGTGTTACTCAAACGTCAAATAGGGAAGATAAGCAGAATACGAAGGAAGGGCCGGAGTGGCCCGAAATCTTTCCTCCAAGGGAACATACTAGCCAGATTCTTTCCTTACTACTTGCACAAGAAATAAATTCTAGCAGTAAAGCAAATACCTTAACGTGTAACTGGGCAAGCTTTAAAAATGCAAGATAACAAGAACCAAATATTAGAAACATGAAGAGAAATGCAAATCAGTCAGGAAAAGTTTGCACTGCAATTCTTTGCTTTAAAAAAAAAAAGATAATGTGTGTGTGAGTGTGTGTGCATATACTGCTGAGAATATTTTACAAAACAAAAGCAAGACACAGAGGGACAAAGGCAGCCAAAAATATATATACGACCATTTGGTTTACTAAAAATATATGAAATTTATTTATTATAATGTGGATAGACTTTCTTTAGTCTTACCATGAAAGACACACAGATATAGCAAAGGAAGCAAGAGTAGGAAGGGAAGAGAGAGGGGTGAAGTGAGCATTGTACGCAGCGACAGCTCGGAGACAGTCAGACAGCCACCCACCCACAGTGAGCAGCAAGGGACTCTGCAGGATTTGTCGAGGGAACCGTCTACCGGTTTCCAGCCCTGACGGCAATCTGTCATTTACACGAACAGAATTAATTCTGCCTCCAACAAGTCCATGTCTAAGATTTTGGCTCTCAAGTCCCTTCTTTGACATCAAAAAGCCTGGAGGGAGGGAGGGAGGGAGGGAAGCCAAACAAGTTCTCCCATCTGCTTGCAGACCTCAGGGGTCAGTTACGGCAAGTCAAGTCCGGCTCTGCCATATCTCTCAGACATCTTGGAATCTGTTTTGAAGGAGGTCTGCCTAACGTGGAAACCAGTTTTCCAAGGAAATAATTACATTTTTAAAAGATATTTATATATATTTTTATTGATTTCAGAGAGGAAGGGGAGAGGGAGAAACATCAATGATGAGAATCATTGATCAGCTAGCTGCCTCCTACACACCGCCCCCTCCCCCCCACTGGGGATGAAGTCCACAACCTGGGCATGTTCCCTGACTGAGAATTGAACCACCACCTCCTGGTTTATAGGTTGACGCTCAACCACTGAGCCACGCTGGCTGGGCAATGATTACATTCTTAAGAGGAAAATCTTGACTACATATTGCTTGCAATTCAATGTTTAGATACCAAAAAACTTTGGCAATACAGAAGGATGTTACTACTTTCTTTTTTAAAAATTTATCTTTATTATTGACAGTATTACAGATGTCCCCTTTTTGTTACTAATTTCTTCACGAAAAGCAGCTTCATCCTACAGTCAGGAGTAAGCACTGCACTTCAATACAATGACTTCAGTGTAATGAAGGCAAGTCTATGCTTGCTTATGTCTATTCAATGGTCACTTCCAAATTAAACTGTCGACTAAGATCTCTATTTTTGTTTCAACAACTACAACTCAAATAACTTTATGATTTAAGTACTTTCCAGACTTTTGAAGTAAGAGCAGATCAAATTCTTTTTAGTACTCTATGCTAAATTTACTTGACTATGATACACATAGACCTATATACAAATCCTTTATCAAACTGACTTTAGAAGGTGTTTAGGGGTTCAAATTATTAGCTCAAATATATTCTTGCTTTCAGATTTCTGAAACAGACATAACTTTCCATGAGGGTTAATAAACAATTTAACAAAAAAAAAAAGAGAGAGAGAGAGAGGAAAAAAAGGTGTAGCCTGGCCGGTATGGCTCAGTGGTTGAGCCTCTACCTATGAACCAGAGGTCACAGTTCAATTTCTGGTCAGGGCACATGCCTGGGTTGTGGGCTAGATCCCCAGTAGGGGGCGTGCAGGAAGCAGCCGATCAATGATTCTTTCTCATCATTGATGTTTTCTCTCTCCCCCTTTCTCTTCCTCACTGAAATCAATAAAAAAATATATTTTAAAAAAATAGTTGTAAATATGAAAACATAGCTTTAAATTTTTTTTCACTCCCAGAAAAATTATCATTTTTATCTGCATTTACTAATAACAAGAGTGATTTTTAAGAGACTTTCTCTTAAACATATCCAGCACCGAAAACAGGAGCAGAGATGGTGAAATAGGAAGATAGGGATGTTCCACCTTTTGAAGCCATGAAAAAAGTCAACGCCCAATCACATTTTTTTAAAAATATTTTTTTTTATTGATTTCAGAGAGGAAGGGAGAGAGAGAGATAGAAACATCAATGATGAGAGAGAATCATTGATTGGCTGCCTCCTGCACGCCCCCTACTGGGGACCAAGCCCGCAACCCAGGCATGTGCCCTTGACCAGAATTGAACCCAGGACCCTTCAGTCCACAGGCCGACACTCTATCCACTGAGCCAAACCAGCTAGGGCCCCAATCACATTTTGAAAGACATGTGGTAAGGACGGACAAAGCACAGCATCTTTCTTTTAAAAATGAATAATAGTAAGTGTACAGTGAGACAAGAACCAGCATAAAAATCTGAGGATCTGTGTCTTACACCTGCATCTGAGCTTTTGGCCAAGGTGCCTGACTCTTCAGGCTGGCACTTCATCCTTTTTTTTTTTTTTTTTTTTTAGTTTATCTTTGCTGTTGAGGTTTCATCATTTTTAAATGCACGCCTCACCATATACTTCAGTGGGTTGTTCTGAGATTACAGAATTGAGAATTACCAACTGCTACGTCAATGCAAGGGGACATGCCAGGGCTTACATCAGCCCGTTTTTATTTGTCCGCTGGCCAGGATGTCACAGGAAGAGCCCTATGAACTTTTTCACCTGACCTGGATAACTGCGGACATGAGCTGCTGCTGCTGCTTCTTTTTTAAAAATTATCTTGATGGTTGAGAGTATTACAGATCTCCCCCACGAAGTTCTTTTTAAAGAAACAAAGCCGTATGGATGTAAAAATAAACACCTGAGGCCCACATGGGCGGGGCTGTGCCTGCACGCAGAAGCTGGGCTAAGGCAGGTCAGCCTGGTCACCACGCTCACGCATGGTCACCTGGAGGACACCAGGCGGGGCCAGGGGCGTGGCGGTGACGAAACACGTGCATTCTGGTGTGAAACTTTAACCAAGAATGAATCTAATTAGAGAGGGAAAGGACGAATGGCACCCCTGGACCAAGGCCCAACATCCTTTAGGATGTAGCTTATGGAACTCAGATATCTTATGGGCGAAGTGCAGCCCTCAATCCCTCAGCAGGTTTGCCGAGCGGGCAGGAGGGGCGCTGCAGTGTAAATAGCACCCATGGGCAGCTGCCTGGGCAGGGGAGCCCCTCGGCCCTGACAAGTAAGAGAATACTTTGCAAGAACATGGAGAATTCTTGTTTTTCTACTTTATTTCACTTTTTTTTTAATTTCTCTAGACACAAACTGCACATTTTAAAAGAGCAGACAGGCTGTCAGGATGCATAAAAGCACTAAGCTTCTAAATGACTATTTCTGTGGGCCTGTGTATCCTTACTCAAAAGGACTGGAAGGCTTTGACTTGAATACTGTGTGATTATCATGAATAAAATGACAAAGCTCTTTTTTCTGAAAATAAATGGAAACATTTATAATTATGTTACCCGTTATTATTGAAAAATTAAAATTTTTACATCATGGAAATCAGTGTTTATAGGCCGATCAATTACTCCCTGTAAAGTGATAGCATTTTCTAGTTACTGAAACTAGGAGGGAGCAGCAGTATCATACGAGACAATCTGCTTTTAGAAAACTTCCAAACAAATGCAACTGAACGTGACTTCAACTGCAGCGGTTCTTTGTTTTAGGAATGAAGACTGAGACTTTGGCAAATGAGTTTTCATCATTTGTCAATGGTGAGTACTGAGCTATCAGGATGCAATTTTCTGAATGAGAAGGTTGCACACTTTCTATAAGTCACCGCACACATCACCTCCTAACATTTTCCTTATTAAACTCGCACACTCACACACATGCCAATGATAAACAGAAAAAGAAGACCTACCTCTTTTTCATTTCTAACAACTGATTGTTGAGCACAGATCTCTCCTCTTCCACCTGGAAAAAAGCACATACATGGAAGTTCAGTTCCTAACGAGCCGGCAGGGAGGCCTAGTTCTCATGCCCCGGGTTCCATTCCCAGGCCCCAGGCAGTGAGAGCAGCTGGCACCATATCACAGGATGTACAGCTATTTGTTGATAAACCATGTATGACCTGACTGACTCCCTTTCCTCACGGACTCGAGAATTAAAACTATTAATCAACAGCTGGTTTTGCTCAGTGGTTAGAGTGTCGGCCGCCCACAGACCAAGGGTTCGAGAGTTCAATTCCTGGTCAAGGGCACATACCTGGGTTGCAGGATCCCTGACCGGGTTGGAGTGCATGCGACAGTCAACCGATGGAGTGTCTCTCTCTCATCAATGTTTCTCTCTCTTTCCCCCTCCCTCCTTCCCTTCCACTCACTCAAAGAAAATTGATGGAAAAAAATATCCTCGAGTGAGGATTTACAAAACAAAACAAAGTATTAAACAACATCTGAACAGTAAAGGGGCATAAACCTTAGACCAGTGATGGCGAACCTATGACACACGTGTCAGAGGTGACACGCGAACTCATCTTTTTGGTTGATTTTTCTTTGTTAAATGGCATTTAAATATATAAAATAAATATCAAAAATATAAGTCTTTGTTTTACTATGGTTGCAAATATCAAAAAATTTCTATATGTGACACGGCACCAGAGTTAAGTTAGGGTTTTTCAAAATGCTGACACGCCAAGCTCATCACTGCCTCAGACATTCAATAAATGTTAACGGATGAGTGAAAATGTCATGAACATTCTGGTTCCTTTCCTGAAACAACAGAGGCTGAATGTCACCGACTCAGGGAGAGCAGGAACAGGTCGTCTACTCTCTGTGGGCCTGTTTTATGCTTGCTCTATCACAAGCCTTCGTTTCTCGCCTATAAAATACAAAGGTTTCTAAAGAGTCAAGTCATAAATGCCGAAACCGGTTTGGCTCAGTGGATAGAGCGTCGGCCTGCGGACTGAAGGGTCCCAGGTTCGATTCCGGTCAAGGGCATGTACCTGGGTTGCGGGCACATCCCCAGTAGGAGATGTGCAGGAGGCGGCTGATCGATGTTTCTCTCTCATCGATGTTTCTAACTCTCTATCTCTCTCCCTTCCTCTCTGTAAAAAATCAATAAAATATATTTAAGGAAAAAAAAAAAAGAAAAGAAAAAAAAAGAGTCAAGTCATAAAACAGAAAGAAAGAGGGAACCCTCTGGTGTAAAGAAGAGTGAAGATCCCAGCCAGTATGGGTCAGTGGTTGAGCGTCAACCTATGAACCAGGAGGTCAGGGTTCCATTCCTGGTCAGGGCACAGGCCCGAGTTTCAGGCTCGATCCCCAGTAGGGGGTGTGCAAGAGGCAGCCAGTCAATGATGTTTCTAGCTCTCTCTCCTTCTCCCTTCCTCTCTGAAATCAATAAAAATTAATTTAAAAGTTATATTTTAAAAAAGGAGAGACAGAGATTCTGTGGTCCAGCTTCACTCAGCCCCACTTGCCCAGAAATCCCTGAGCCCACATGAAAATTGTGATGGTTGATGATCACCATTTCTCCAAAATAAAACATGGCAAACTAAAAATAGCATTCCCTTCCCAAGCATTCATGTTTGGTAATTCAGGTTTGTTTAAGAGGCAGGCAATCACTAATGCATCAACTTATTTATTTAGTTTTAAATTCTTATTTATTAATTTGAAAGAGAGAGAGAGAGACAGAGAGAGACAGAGAGGGGAAGAGAGAGACAGAAACATCGATCTTACTGATGCATTCACTGGTTGATTCTTGTATGTGCCCTGACTAGGGTTTGAACCTGCAACCTCGGTATATTGGGATGACATTCTAACCAACTGAGCTGCCTGGCCAGAGCCCATTCCTGACTCAATTTAGACGATAACCCCGTGTAATGTTTTTTATATGCACCACATGCTATAACCAAGAAGAACTGTGGATGAAATACTGGTATTGAGTCTCTAATCCTATCCAGTTGTCACAGGCAAACTGTAACCTCATTCTGCAAATAACCAGGGGAAATCAGCACAGTTCCCATAGTGACAGCCGAGTGCATCTGCAATCCTTACAAAGGAAAAGAGGTATGAGGGTTGGGAATGATAAATCAGACATTTCAGAAGTGACTGCCTAAGATGACTATTGGAACAGAACTCACAGTAAGATGGTTATTTTTAGTATTTCCCATGAAAAGAAAGAATGCTCTGCATGCTCTCCATTCCTCCTGAGACCACGTGGCCCCCCTTAATCCACACCCTGAACATTTACAGAGAGGAAGGGAGAGAGATCCACCGTCCACACATAGCAAGTGCCCCCTTCCCCCCCCGTTAAAGATTGGGCTTTTGCCTGGCCAGTGTGGCTCAGTGCTTGAGTGTCGACCTATGAACCAGGAGGTCACAGTTCAATTCCCGGTCATGGCACATGCCCGGTTGCACACTCTATCCCCAGTAGGGATGTGCAGGAAGCAGCTGATTAATGATTCTCTCTCATCATTGATGTTTCTATCTCTCTTCCTCCCCCTTCCTCCTGAAATCAATAAAAAGAAATTTTTTTTTAAAAGATCAGGCTTTTGGCAGCACAACTATCTGCAACAAAGCTTTGGACTGGATGTGTGAGGAAGTCCAAGGGCATCTCAATGTCTCTACACCCCCTGAAAGACAGGACAGGACGTGAAGCCCTGGCTAAACACAACACACTCATTTCATCCCACTCCTGCCTGGTCCCACGACTCCTGCTGTCCCACGGCCCGTGTGGGGAGAGAAGAGTAGAAACAACCACAACATGGAGCTCTGAGTGCTCCACGTAAGACAACAAGCGGCAACTGTGACAGGAACACAAAGAAGGAGCCGAGAGCTCTGAGCTGAGAGGCGACGAACTTTAGGGTGGGCTTCTGACAATGAGGAGAGGTTCACCACATGGGGAGGGAGAAGGAATGTCACGGCAGAGCTGTGAATAGAGATGACCAGGTACAGCAGGAGATGCAGCGAAAAGAGTGGAAGGAGCAGAAGTTACAAGGGGAGCATTGAGAATGCAGGTGGCGGTGCCAGGTGCTCAGAGAGGGATTGAAGGCAAGATCGGTGGCGCCACTTGGTAAGCGATGACTCAGGCACGAGTCACCTCGGTGCAAAGAGCAGCATGCAGGGGGCTGGGAGGAAGAGGGGAGGTAGAAGACAGAGGCAGAAAACAGAACACTCTTTTTTAAAGTTTGAAAAGAAGGAAGAATTGGGGTTGTAAGTGTGAAACCGCACAGCAAGATTTAGAACTGCTTTCAAGGAAACGAGATTTCTCAGCCCACGGGGGATCTGAATGGAAAACTAGTGGTAGCAACTACAGGCAGCACGCAGACATCAGGAGGGAGAGGTGACAAGATGAATGGAGAAAGGAGACATAAAACACCTGAAGCAAAGGGACAGACAAAATGTGGTCCGTCCACCCAATAAAATACTATTCGGCCACGAAAAGGAACAAAGCACTGACACCTTCCACATCCTGCATGAACCTTGAGAGCACGATGCTGAGAAGCCAGACACAGACAGACACATGCTGTATGATGCCATTTATGGGAAATATCAAGAATAAGCAGCGCCGGCCGATTTTGCTCAGTGGTTAGGGCGTCGGCCCTCAGCCCGAAGGGCCCCAGGTTCAATTTCTGGTCAAGGGCACATGCCTTGGTTGCAGGTTCCCCAGGCCCAGTCAGGGTGTGAGTGGGAGGCAACCAATCGATGTCTCTCTCTCACATTGATGTTTCTCTCTCTCTCCCCTCCTCTCCCCCTTCCACTTGATCTAGAAATCAATGGAAAAAATATCCTTGGGTGAGGATTAAAAATCATCATCAAATCCATAGAGACAAAATTCACCAAGTGGGGAGGGAGAAGAGATTAGTGTTGCCAGGGGCTGGAAGAGGAATGGGGAGTGACTGCTTAAACGGGGCAGGGTCTCCGTTTGAGGTGATGAAGCTGTTCTGGACCAGCACAACACTGTGAATGGACTACATGCCACTGAACTGTACACTATAAAATGGTACAGCAGTGAATTTATGTCCTTCGCAAGTGACCTCACTTTTGAGCCTCCGCTTCGACTACAAAGTAACCCACTGTCTCAGAGCTGTGCTGTGACGATTCTGTGAAATGTGCATAGTAGTCCGCTCACGTGCTGTGCAGTGAGTTTTGGGGCCGCTAAGTAAGGGAGCCAGGATAATTCAGATCCTACCCCGTGTCAATCTAGTCTTCGCTGTATTAATTTTTAGAATGAAACACTAAATATTTTTATTAGAACTACATTGAAAAGTCTTTTTTTTTTAATAGTGTTTCTGCCAAACACTGGCTCTGTATTATATTTCTGAACATAGTAGATCAATAGTTTGGAAACGTAAGAGAGTAAAAATTTGTAATTTCACGTAAGTAAAAGTGCTCTAGGTTCCCAGAGGTCATACAATCAGAGGAATAAGCCAGTGAATGCACCAGCCTTCTTTAGACTAAGGTTTCTTTGAAGGTATTTTAAATGGGTGCTTCTCGCCACTCTTCTGAAATATGTACACACATACACACACACACACACACACACACATACGTCTCTATGTAAAACTGCAGAACTATAAGAAGGGAAGAGTATCCCTTCTTGGTGTATCCCTCCTTCTTGGTGATCAATGTCGTTAACAACCTCGAGCATCGAAGCCTATGATGCTTTACTCACACCCCTGGTCTCTCCTGAGCAAAACCTAGAAAACAGCAAAGGGCATAGCAGCCTCAGTCCTTACAGGGAAGTCATTTTCTTAGCTGCTCCTTTGCAGGTGCTGTTTCCTAACACCCTTCAACGTCACTGACTTTCAAATGTTTAGTCACAAAACCTTTTCGAAAGGAAGGTAGGTCAGACCCCAACATGCAGAAGAGGAAGAGCTGGGGGAGAGGAGCCCCGAAAGCCTCCCGAGGCACTGCGACGGCCCCTACGGAGTCCCCTCTGGATCTGGGTGACAGAAACAGAAATGTAATCAACGGCCCGCGAAGGTCAGGGCATGAGACGAGAGGATGACCTCTGGGTGCTCCTCCCACTTACGGAACCCGCTCTCCATGCTCCCCCCGAGACAAGTTCAACAGAACAAGATGAAGGAGATGGGAACAGACGCGGCACTGAGCTGAGGGCCTTCCCTGGCCAATCTGCACAGACTCACCGACCTCAGAGCTACCCTGAGCTTCAGACGCCGGGGCTGCACCAGGGAAGAAAACCTCTCCTGGGTTCCTACTTCTCATGAACGCCAGCTTCTCGTGCACCGATCGAAGGCGAGCACACCACCCTCTGTAAGGCAGCCCGCTCCGATTCTGTCCTGGCCCAAATCAGAAGACGACAAATGGTTCCTGACACCATTAGCTGAAGGAGGCTGAGCAAGTTACCATCTTCTCTGTGTTCCTGTTTCCCCTCTTACGAATGGGTTCATGACAGTGCCACTCCTAGCATCACTGTGCAGATGAGTGAGATGACAGCTGTCACTTATTTGTGCCTGTCACATGGGAGGACTCAACAGAGAGAGACCATTGCCAACAGCACCGTGGTCCTCCCAGAAGCTGGAGAGATGAGGCATCCCTTTTGCGGAAATCTATAATGGAGACTTTAAAAGTCTGAGTTCAACTCTCCAAAGACTTTTTTTTTTAATATTTTTTTATTGATTTCAGAGAGGGAGGGAGGGAGGGAGGGAGGGAGGGAGGGACGGAGGGAGAGGGAGAGAGGGAGAGAGAGAGAGAGAGAGAGAGAGAGAGAGAGAGAGAGAGAGAGAGAGAAACATCAATGATGAGAGAGAATCATTGATTGGCTGCCTCCTGCATGCCCCCTACTGGGGATCAAGCCCACAACCTGGGCATGTGCCCTTGACTGGAATCGAACCCGGGACCCTTCAGTCTGCAGGCTGATGCTCTATCCACTGAGCCAAACCAGCCAGAGCTCTCCAAAGACTTTAAAAGTCTGAGCTCAACATCGCCATAGACTGCACCATATGTCCGCAGATACGCTACACACTTACCCCAAACTACTCCACCCCGTGAGAATGAATGTTTGCAAAGCATGCTGGGAAAATTTTTCCCCTTGACGGGCAGAGCCAGAGTTACTACACAGTGATGTTCCCTCCGCGATGCCTCTTTGGGCTTCGGCTCTGACATGAGGTGTGACTAACAACCGAGCACTTGGATCTGGCTGCTAAAGAATAAAGAGCAGAAAATGGCATTCTTTAAAGTCAGGTTGGTTTCAGTGGCTAAAAAACTTGCCAGAAACCTGTGGGATTTAAATACAGGAGCAAACGGGCTGTGGCCAGTGTTCATTCTGGGTGTAACGCACCTCCTGCACACCAATGCACAGGAGTGCACACATACACGTGGTTCCAGTAGGAATGTCTGTTCAATGTCTTAAAATTTAAAGTGAAGCGGAGTTCTATTTAGAAACAGCTGCCAAGCCTCACACCAAAACCGTATTCTTGGAATCTGTTCTCTTAAAGCCAATTTTGATGAAAGAAAAAACAAAATCTTAGAGAAAATCATTTTAAAAGTGTAGTAGGAAGAAGATACTGTCCTGTCCATGTAAACGCATTGCTATAAGATCAGCTAATAATGATCTTAATTTCTAGTTGCTTGCAAGTTCCCAGTGTTGGTGTGCTGTGTGTAAGGACCTGTCAGTGACTCCTACCCTAAGCCCTATAGCATAGCACACTCGGAAACACGGAGACACGTAACACCGGCGGCGTGACATCCCAGTAGGAAGGACCCAGCCACATGGAACTCATCTGGAGTTGCCTCTAAGCAGCGCCCTGCTGGCAGCAGCAGGCATCGGCGTGTCCGAGACAGGGACGCCCACCCGAGGCCCACTGACCTTCTGATGACTCGTGACTTCGTCCCTGCTTCGCCCCAGCTCCTCGGCAAGTTTCACGTTCTCCGCTTTCAGTGCTGAAAGCTGCTGGGACTTCTGAGCAGCTGCCTGCTTCAGGGTTTCTCTGCAAGGACAGTGGGTGCAGGGTTACCATAGAAACAAGACAGGCACGGAAACTGTGGGAGCCGACCAGCTTCACAGCACTGAGGAAAATATATCTGGGTCACGTGCCCGATAGGGTCTATAATAACAGGAGGCAGTGTTATCTCCACGCAGGAGGGGCTACATGGCTCTAACCTCTCCGGAGGAGGATTGCCACCCACGGTTATTACATTTTTTAAAAAATCTAATAAATTCTACATCCAGCCTTTCGCCACCCACATTTACCTTAGTTCTAAACACGCCATACAAAACGCAACGTACTATCAAATAAATGACAAGAGAAGTGGTCAGTGCTCCTCTTGTCTTCAGGACTATATCCATTAGGAGGTCATACTAAAACCTACTTATGTTGACAAAGGGATTTACTTTGCCGCCAAGGTACTCTGTCCTAACTGCATTAAGTCTGAAATCGTGTTTTTTTTTATTGTTGGGTGTTTTTTTTTGCTGGCAGAAATAAAAATCTAATGGTCTCATTTGTCGATATCTGTCAGAATCAAGTGCTGGCCTGAATCTCAGTATATTTTTTTGGCCAACTAGAGGTGTAATCCCAAAGGAAATGTAGTTTTCTAGTTATATAACAGGTGTTTTTATTTGGACTATATTCTTCCCGTAATGCTAATCTGTAATTAAAGGAAATAAATGTAATAGCCTGCTAACCTATCTTGTGAATATCAGCATATAAAACACTAGAGGCCTGGTGCACGAAATTCATGCAGGGGGGGGGGGGGAGATCCCCTCAGTCCAGCCTGCAACCTCTCCAATCTGGGACATCCCTTTCACAATCCTGGACTGCTGGCTCCTAATCGCTCACCTGCCTGCCTGCCTGGTTGCCCCTAACTGCCCCCCCCCGCCAGTATAGTTGCCCCTCCTGCCAGCCTAATCACCCCCAACTGCCCCCCCCCTGCCGGCCTGGTTGCCCCTCACGGCCCCCCCGCCGGCCTGGTTGCCCTTCGCTGGTTGCCTGCTGTTCAGTCGTTTGGTCGTCCCTCACTAACCCCCCTGCCGGCCTGGTTGTAGGCAGCCATCTTGTGAGGGTGTGAGGGTTAATTTGCATATCACTGCTTTCTTATATAGGATGAGCAGGGCCTGGCTGGTGTGACTCAATGGTTGAGCATCAACCTATGAACCAAGTGGTCAGGGTTCGATGCCCGGTCAGGGCACATGGCCAGTTGCAGGTTCAAGCCCCAGTAGGGGACATGCAGGAGGCAGCTGATAAATGATTCTCTCTCATCATTAATGTTTCTGTCTCTCTTTCCCTTTCCCTTCCTCTCTGAAATCAATAAAAATCTATTTAAAACACAACAACACAAAAAAACTTGAGCTGGCTAACTCTATTTACTAAGCATCTTTCCAAGGTTAAAATTATCCAAAATATACCTCCCGAGTTGTTAACCTCCCTACATGGACATTCCGAATATTTTATTTGATCACTACATTGTGGTTTTATGCCATCGCAGGTTTTGATACAATTATGAATCTTGAGTCTGTGCTGGCTACACTCCATTTAGCAAGCTGCCATACATGGCTGAATTCTGAGTCCAGTCATCTGGGTATAAATCCATCCGCTGACGCATGAACACATCTATTTTTAACTTCAATTGTCTAATGGGTGGCGGTGCTTGGCATCTCAGTTTTCTAGATTTTTAGTTCTCCATCCACCTACAATATGCACACTGGGCTGGCCTCGTGAAGATTTAGGGGAATAAATCTACAAAGCAATTCTCTTATTAGCACATTAAATTTGTTGTCTTACAGAGATATTTATTTAGCAAGTGAAGGAAAACTGAGACAGAGGGAATTTTAGCCTCAGGTAATTAGTCATTCAAAACCTAGGAGGCTTGCCCTAGCCGATTTGGCTCGGTGGATAGAGCATTGGCCTGCGAACTGGAGTGTCCAGGGTTTGATTCTGGTCAAGGGCACATGCCCGGGTTGTGGGCTCAATCCCCAGTAGGGGGTATGCAGGAGGCAGCCAATCAATGATTCTTTCTCATCATTGATTTTTCTCTCTCTCTCCCTTACTCTCCGAAATCAATAAAAATATATTAAAAAAACAAACAGACATCAAAACCTGGGAGGCTTGATGTTAGCCATGGATCAAAACATACACGCACATAGGACAGCTGAAGCCCATCTTCTGTCTAATCAATTCCTGACCAAATAAAAGGTTTTACTCATGATGAAATCATCATAAGCCAAACCTTTCACTCCCAGGTGAGCACTGCCCTCCTCAGGGGATGTTTGGTCTCAGTGTTTGTGTGGCCTGTGAGAGACATTTGTGATCCTATTCTTTCTCTAGGAAAGATTTCCATCTTTTAAAGGTTTTTCAATCCTTGGTGTCTATTAGGAGCCCACAGCGAGGAAAATTAAAACAAGGGGTCTAAGAAATATCAAAATGTCCTAAGTCTTTGTTCGATGCTTTAAAATCAACAAAAATGCTTATTTACACATTTTCTCATTGAATCCTCAAACCCTTAAGGAAGCTCATGGTATTATTTGTATTTTAAAGATGAGAAAACGGAGGTTCAGGGAGCTGAAAAGATTTGCCCCAAGTCATAAAGGCAGCAGTAAGCTGTAGAATTGAGAAAACTGGACTTAAAACTGGTGGCCCGGCCAGCATGGATCAGTGGCTGAGTGTCAACCTATGAACCAGGAGGTCACGGTTCGATTCCCAGTCAGGGCACATGTCTGGGTTGCGGACTCAATCCCATTGGGGGTGTGCAGGCAGCAGCCGATCAACGATTCTCTCTCATCACTGATGTTTCTATCTCTCTCTCCCTCTCCCTTCCTCTCTGAAATCAATAAAATGTATACATTTTTAAAAAACTGGCGGCATGGACCTGATTTGAAAATAGAAACACCTTTTTTTCTTTTGAGCGCAGTGGGTACATGCACTTCATAGAGGTGGGCCAGGAAGAAGTTAATCAAAGCAGCCTAGCCCTGGCCCAATGGCTCAGTTGGTTAGAGCATCACCAAAAGGTTTCGGGTTTGATTCTTGCATTGTAGGTCCCAGCCCCAGCTGGGGCACTTATGGGAGGCAACCAATCGATGTTTTGTTTTGTTTTTCCTTTCTCTCTCCCTTCCTCTCTCTCTAAAAAGATCAATGAAAACTTATTCTTGGTTGAGGATTAAAAAAAAAAAAAGAAGCAGCCTAGGCTCTGTCCGCCTTGTGACCTGGCCCCTTACCTGGACCACGGCCATCAGGGATCAGGGGAGTACGGCTCCAGGGAGGAAGACAGGCCGAGGTTAGAGGGGCAGCAGCACCGTCTTCTGCCCCTGGTCCTCTGCTTCCACAGGCATGACGCTAAGCTTTCAGTGCTTGTGGGGATCATTCAAGGAAGGGGGCACAAAAGCCATCTGTCTCTTATGAGAGGTGAAACCACCCCACGCTGTGGGGGAGGTGGCCGGACAGAACGATTGAGCAAGGACCTTGAATACTTCCACACCAACCAGTGGAATGACCGTGACCAGAGACCAGCAGTCGTATAGCTGGGAGGAGGGATCATCTTCGACGCCCAAGCTCTCTTTGTGAGGCCCACTCCGGCCCTGCCCCTCCGTTTCCTAGTACGGCCCAGAGAGCTCAGAGGTGGGATGCTGGCAGTGGGCGCTGGGTTGGGGTTAGGGCCACCAGCCAGCACACATTTCATCTTGGTCTTTACCACACCTGTATGTCTGACTTACGACAGTGTGTTATAGGGACTACTTCTCAGGTACAGTAACACCGAGGGGGCAGGAGGGAGACTATTTTTACTCCATGTACTTGTTAAGTTTTGTTTGTTTTTTAAATAATTAGCATTGTTTTCACGTTTGTGATTTTAGTAAGTTCCACAACCTCTCTCACAGGAGATAAACTTACATTTCTTTCCTGAATTCTTCCATTTTCTGATTCTCAACAGTCAGAAGTTCTTTCGACTTGTTCAGCTCTTCCACATTTTTCAAGTTGTTTTCTTTAAGTGTATCCAACTTAAAGACCAAGAGAAAAAAGCTCGGTGAAATTATCTCGTTTTCCAATGACATGACTGAATAATGACAAATTATTCACGAAAATGGGCATTAAAAAAATAGTGAACTCAGTCACTTATTTTTAAAAAATCACCCTGGTGAAAAGATTGCATATGACCAAGTGTTATAAACTGTAAACCACCCCCCTTTACACCTAGTTGGATTCCTGAACACCTGGTCAAAATGTCAGACTAAACTGCTTCGTAAGTTAAAACGAAAGTTTCATTTCACCTTGTGTACAATTCCTGACATTTATCATTGAACTTGCTATTCAAGTATGAACCACCTTAAAAAAAAAAAAAGAAAGAAATTGCAAAGGCTTGACCTCAGTAAGTGTTCTTCTTTGTAATGAAAACAAACCTCTCTCCTTAAAATTAGTGATTCAGGCTATGATATTTTTCAACACCAGTACCAATTTTACATAGTCCTCATTTTAAAAGTTACTTGAAACAAAACATGTGTAGACGGGGGATAAGAGTTACCCACTGGAACTTCAACCTGAGAAGGAAAAAGCCATGTGGTGGTACTGGAAGGCCCTCACACAGGCTCAGCCCCACCACCTGCCCACGGGGGACACAGCCAGGAATAGGGCCTGCCTGGCCCCTGGCGGGAATCCAGACGTGGGACAGGGGTGAGTGGGGACGTGACCAATCACAGGCTCTGGCAGGGAATGCAGTTCTAGGCGGGGAGCCCTTTAGGGGGTCACCCATCACACAGTGTGTGCTCCGGGCGCCGGCTGGCTCTCTGGGATTTGTTTACTTATCTCCCATGGCCAGAGAGACTTTTGCTCTGCCACAGGTCACCAGTCAGGAGTCCTAAAAAGTGTCTTGCTAATTTTTACACACCATCTTCCTGTTGGTGCCCTCTAACATTCCAGTAACACTGAACAAGAAAAACAAAATATCACAGTGGGTCCAGAAAATGATTCATTCAGCCTTGATTCATTCTGGCTCAACCAAGACACCTGGGCGTGTGCTATTGAGGCACACGATTCTAGGAGGTGAGAGCCAGTCCCTAAAACCTTCTCATTTACTTTAGTTTCTAACGTTGATGATCATCAATGATTTTTAAAATGTTTTTATATTTTTAGCTTAAAGTCTTCTCCGAAGACTGTCAATTCTATAAATATACTCCCTACCGTGTCAAGTTTTATTGACCCTATAATTACCTCAAAATGCTCGTGTCTTTCACAGATACACATCCTGGATCTTCCATAATGAGAAGGCTATGTCTTTATTGTGCTTTACTTAATGTCTTATCTGCTTGTTATGTTTAAAAGCACCTAAAGGCCCTAGATGGTTTGGCTCAGTGCATAGAGCGTCAGCCTGTGGACTGAAGGGTCCTGGGTTCGATTCCAGTCAAGGGCATATGTCTGGGTTGCAGGCTCAATCCCCAGTAGGGGATATGCAGGAGGCAGCCAGTCAATGATTCTCTCTCACCATTGATGTTTCTAACTCTCTCTTCCTCTCTGAAATCAATAAAAATATATTTTAAAATATAGTAAAAAATAAAAGTACCCAAAGTTCTATAGAATTTTATGTACACTATTCCAGTGAATCACCCTGCTTAGGATTTAGGTAACATCCTTCCAAAGGCAGAAAGGACTAATATGAGTTGGGAGGGTGGAGGAGGGAAATCAGAGGAGGGTATAAGAACGAGAATGCTACTTTTGGACAGAATCGAAATGATCTCGACACCACAAATGTATCCAAGACCCAGAAGTGACGAATTCGAGATGACACAATTGGGAACCAGTACTGAATTAGGCCAAGAAAAGGCCTACGTCAAACTCGGAGCTGAGGAATGAAATTTAGTGGCTCAAAGTTGGGAGAGAGTTGGAAAAAAAAAAAAAGTGTGTGTGATCTAAGAGAAAAGACACAAAAACTAGAGCATGTTATCAGCGCCTCCTCTCAGTAGTTCTATCAAACAGTCACCACAGAAAGCCACGCTGTTAGGGTTTCCCCCTGTTTTTAAAAGGTGGATCCTACTAGGGAAGCAATGAAGTAATACACTTTATTTAATATTATCGTGGTTCTGGTGTACATTCGACTCCGCTAACGAAGATCAAACCTGCATGAGGCCACGCTTCAAAAAAATAAACAATCCTGAGTTAATGATCAAACATCCCGTGAAGTCGATAAGCTGTCCTTTGTACAAAAAGCCATTTAAATCTGATTACTTCATTCTGGAGTTTTTCATTGGTTTGCTTGGTATCCTCCAAGAAGGCGAGAGTTTCCGACTTCTCTTTGGTCATCTGTTCCATGATCTGCATGGCGTCTTCCGCTGTTTGAGCAGCCTAAACACAAGAAAGCACTGTGAGACACGGGCCAGGCTCGCCAACCCCGCGAGGTCAATGCTCAGGCTGCGCTGCCCAGGGGTCACACAGGGACGGGCCCGCCTGAGGTCCGCACGCTGACTGAGACATGAGGGGTTCTGCTCCCTTCCCAGGCCATTTCTCAGTAAACCGGTTACCACTGGCCCCTCTGAACCTGTGCCTTCTAAGCGACACTGACAGTCACACTCGCCATCCTGGCTTAGGCTTGAGAGAAACATGCAGTGACGATCAAGAGCGATACCCTTTCGTGGCTGCATTTTTCTCTTAATCACATGTACCCGTTCTAAGCTTACAATACTGGCCTTGCTAGTTCAAACTGGGGGGCTTTTGAAACCACTCAGAATTGAGGTGGGGAATTTTTCAAGTAAAAATAAAAATTATTTGCGCAATTAGAATGTAAGGGTCAAGTGCTTAAGGAGTAGCACTGAATGGAAATGCCTATGAGAAGTGGTGGGTAATGAATATAAACATGGCTGTGAATAAAAAAGATAGTATGAATAGGGAAATAAACCCTTAGCTGGCAATCTGTTAAAAAAAATCATAAAATAAATGAAAACCCTTTTAGGCAGCTGCTTGCAACTACAAGTGGTCCAATGACACATAGGGGAATTCAGTGTTATGCCTTCCCTGTTCCCAGCCATGCAGGTTCCACTGGAGCCTTCCAACTCCAAATGGATGGACACAACGAAACAGTAAAAAGCCAAATAGAAGACACTATATATTTCAACAATGTGCCCATTTTACTATTGTTCATAAGCCTTAACCATATTTGAGCCCAGCTGATGTGGCTCAGTGGTTGAGCATCGACCTATGAACCAGGAGGTCACGGTTCGATTCCCGGTCAGGGCACATGCCTAGGTTGTAGGCTCCGTCCCCCAGTGTGGGGTGTGCAGGAGGCAGCTGACCAATGATTCTCTCTCATCACTGATGATTCTCTCTCTCCCTCTCCCTTCCTCTCTGAAATCAATAAGAACATATTTTTAAAAAAGAGCCCCATTTGACTTTTTCATGAAAATTTCCCCCTCAAGTTAAAAAGTATATCCTTGTTATTCACAGTTTACAACTCTTTCTAATGGAGAGAGACCTGCAATTAGACATTTAGTAAAGAAGTGCCCTTTCGGGTGGCAACAACAGCTAGAGACATACAAACAACGGAGAAAATGGGGTGGACTGCCTTGTAGGGAAACGGACACACACGCCCTGGCCACTAAGGAGTTAGTGCAGTGTTAGTCCAGGTGCTCAGTGCTGGGACCTCCCACGTTACCGTGAATGAGTGGAGAGTCTCGAGCTCTCTAATTTTAAGGGTGAGCTTGCTCTTGTCTTTCCTCAAGATACGATTTTCGTTCTGAGACTCTAGGAGGTTGGCGGAAATGTGGCTGTTGGTTTTGGCCAGCTGGCTGATCTCCTTCTGGAGGATGAAGTAGCTTTCGGCCAGCGTCTCCTTCTCCTTCAGGAGCTCATCCCACTTCAGCGCCACTTCCCTCTTCTCAGCCAGCAGGCTGCTGTTGTCCTGCAGCGCCTGGGCCCGGTCGGCCACGGCCGCCTGGTGGCTCAGCCGCAGGTCATCCAGGATCTTGCTGAGGCAGCTGTGCAGCTCCTGCAACTCCAGCTTGGACTTGGACAGGGAGGCGAAGTCGCTGCGCAGCGTCTCGATGTTGGCAGCCAGCCGCGCCGTCTCTGCAGTCAGGAGCTCCTTTTCCTTCAGGATCTCCGCCACCTTCTGCTCAGAGGTGCTCTTCTCTTGGACGAGCCCCACGTTTTCGGCCTGGAGCTCCTTGGTGGACGCTCTCAGCTCTTCCAGCTCCTGCTCCAGGCACGCTGCCCTCCCAAGTAACTTGCTGTTCTCGTAGGAGGCTGACTCGCTCTCCTTGGCCCGGGCCTCCTGCTCCAGGAGCAAGGACTGCTGCACCGCGCACACCTCCTCCTTCAGTTTCTGGCACTCCTCCTGCAGGCTCAGCCCGTCCCTCAGCATCTGGTCCTTCTCGGAGCAGCACGTTTCCAGCTCAGCCTGCAGGCTCTCCCTGGCCTGCTGGATGTGGGTGTGCTCCTTTTCCAGGTGCTCTTTGGCGCTCTGGGCCTCTTTCAGCATCAGTGAGAGCTCGCACTTGGCGGTGGCCAGTTCTTGGTTTTCCTTTTTTCTCTCCTGGAGCTCTTTCTTCAGAGCATCGAGGTTACCCAAGAGCTTCATCTTCTCTTGCACAACGAGCCTCTTGTTTGCAGACTCTTGCTCGTACTTCCTTTTAAGCTCTCCTATGCAGTTGATGGAATTCTCTCTTTCTGCAAGTAAATCTCCGTTCTGTGTTTCCAGCACAGACTTTTCCTTCAGGAGGCTGTCCAGCTGCCTTTTGATCTTAGACGCCTTCTGACAAACGGTCTCCTTCTCCGAGGTCAGGTACGCGATCTTCTCGTTCAGGCTCGTCTCCACGCGCACGGCCTCCCCGGAGCACTGGCCGAGTTTCTCAATGACGAGCCTATTTTCACGCACGAGTTCTTCCTTCTCGGCCAGGAGCCTCCTCTCAGACATGGCCAGGATCTCCTTCTCGTGCAGGAGCTGGATGCACTCGGAGTCCGTGATCTCCCGGCTGGCCTTAATCTCCTCCAGGAGCTTCGTGAGGCTGGTGTTTTCGGCCTGAAGCTGCATGGCCTCCAGCTCGGCCTTCCTCAGCCCTTTGCTGGCGGTGTCCAGCTGCGCACGGAGCCCGCTGGCTTCGGCGCTGAGCAGCTGCTTGACCTGGAGCGCAGTGGCCAGGCTGGTGCTGAGCTTGTCCTGGTCCTGAAGCAGTGCGCCCTTCTCCAGCTGCAGGTCCCTGCTGCTCTGCAAGAGCCCATCCATTTCGACCTTTAGGGCTACGCATATGTTTTCAAGGCCCGACTGCTTCTCCGCCGCTGACTTTTTCTCCGCCGTGAGATCTTTGATCTCCTGCACCAAGGCCTTCTGGTCTCTGACCAGCTCCTCGTAAGAGCTCTGCAGCTTCTTAATGGTCTTGTCTTTATCTTTAGCCACAGCAAGGTTCTCGCTCACGAGCTTCTTGACGCGGTCCTCCAGGTGGTCTTTTTCTTCCCGGTCCTTCTGGCACTCGGCGGTCAGGCTCTCCTTGCTGAACTGGAGCTCCTCCACGAGGGCCTGCAGGGCGGCTCTGGAAGCCTGCAGAGAGGCGTTTTCCGTGTGCATCTTCAGGAGCTCTTCCTGTGCGACAGTGACTTCCTGAAGCAGTTTCTCTCTCTCTGCAGCCAGAGCTTCACTCTGGAGCTGCCCCTGCTGATGCAGCTTTTCTTCTAAGAGTTGCTCCTTTTCTAAATTAAGGGCTTCGTTTATCGACCACAGCTTCCGCTGGTCTTCCTGGAGGAACGTTACTCTGGTCTCTGCCTCTACAAGCTTGGACATGAGCGCACCTTTCTCTGACTTTAAAGCATTGCCCTCCTGCGCCAGAAGCTGCTTCTCTGACCTCAGACCCCTCAGCTCTTCTGACATTAGCTCGGTTTCTCTTTGGGCTGATGTTAACAAACAAGTTAGCGACTACAGAAACAAAAGGTGGGGAGAATGGAAATAAGATGAAATCAAGCAGACACATGCAAGCCCAGATAACTTAATGTAGCCTAAATCATAAAAGTTAAAATTTTTATAATAAATGTCACGAAAACTATCTGAATAACAAGGGAAAGAGTACCGAAGAAAAGAGCCCATAAAAGATACTACAGAGAGGGATTAGCTCTGCAAAGGGCCGAGACAGCTATTAGTTTCTTTTATCTTTCAGAGAATTTTTGAGATTATTCTTGATAGCTTTCTTAAGGTAAAAACAGTAGTGTGGCCCGGCCGGCATGGCTCCATGGTTGAGTGTCAACTTATGAACCAGGAGGTCACAGTTCGATTCCCGGTCAGGGCGCAAGCCCAGGTTGCGGGCTCAGTCCCCAGTGTGGGGTATGCAGGAGGCAGCCAATCAATGATTCTCTCTCATCACTGATGTTTCTATCTCTCCCTCTCCCTTCCTCTCTGAAATAAATAAAAATATATAAATTAAAAAGAAAAAACAGTAGTGTGATTTTTGACATCAGGGCTTAGGATTCTCCCCTGCCATTCTAATTATCCAACAATGTCTATGTAGAAAGGAGGCACAAAAGAATCTTTAAAAATACAATCCAACAAACTATAAAAAGTGAGCATATTTTCAAAAAATAAAAGTGCGGGGGGGGGGGGTGGCGGGGTAAGGGCAAGGGAAAAAAATCTGTTGCTTTCAAACTCACGGCAGGCCCTTACTTACTAAAGGAGAGTTGCTGGCCTGACACGGATCTAGTCCCACTATTACATACAACATTAAAGACACAGATTACTTCGCTAAGCTCTGGCAATGAAAATAAGTGGGTTTTTTAACAAATGCACTGGTTTAGATACATAAATTGACCACAGTGTCTCTACCAGCGCCGTCCAGAACTTTCAGCAATGGTGTAAATGTGCTCCGCCTGCTCGGTCCTGTGTGCTAGCCTCTAGCCACATGTGTGAGCACTTGAGCACGGTGAGTGACTAAACGGCCGGCCTTACTACAACCTGACTTACATGCAAAGCGAAATGAGTCAGGAAGAAAAAGCTATGAACCACGTGATTTCGGTCAGATGTGGGATATAAAACTGACACAAACAGTACGGTGGCCCCCGGTGGGAAGAGGGGCGGGGAGTAGTAAAGGGTAAAGGGGGCCAAATGTATGGTGGCGGAAGATGATGAGACTTTGGGTGGTGGGCACACAATGCAATATACAGACCAATTATCACAGAAATGTGCATTTGAAATCCTTAAAAACACAATCCAACATATATATATATTTGACTAATTTACATTTTACTGTCCTGGACAGCACAGCTATAGATCCAGGGAAACAGAGGCCTCAACTTGGGAAACAGAGGCCTCCTGGGCCACATGCACCTCCTGGAATGTCACATAAACTTGTCGAGTGTATATGTAAACTTTCCCAGGAAAAACATCTTAAGATTTCATCAGATTCTCAAGAAGAGCCTGTGAGCCAGTGTTGTTGACAAACACCGAAAGCCACAGAAACCGAATATCCAGACACTTTGGAGGGGGAGCAATGCCGGCATGTGAACCAAATGACCTTGTAAACAAACAAACACCCAGCTAGAAACAAGATTAATGAGACTTACACAAACTACTAGAATGCTGTGGTCAGGTCAGGCTGCAACATTTTTAAGGGAAACACGAAAAAACTGGAGTCCGTCCAGATCAAGGGAACCACAAAGACAGAAGATCTGGAACTTACATCCAGTGTTAAGTGAATGGCTCATAAATCTTTAGATATTGTACAGGGAGGGAGAAGAGAAAGCCCTGGTGGCCAGCATGCAGGAGGGAGAAAACTTAGGCATCTTGTACATGACATATATTGTGTTACAATCCACTTAATTTACAAGTTTTAAATGGGATCCATTTCAAGACCTACAGATGCTCTTTGTAGATTTTCTTTCTAGCAAACTCCTCCTCTATAAACATTTCTCTGGAATATTAAAAATAAAGACAAGTATTTACTTTTCTCTCAGTAAGTTAAATGGCAGTAAGAAAAAGTTAAAAACTAGTAGGAAGGTTGAACATGAAGTTACCAGAGTCAAAAAAATCTACTAGGGTACAGATACAATCCTGACCACAAAACGAAATGCAATACATCAAGTTCTACTCTATTTAATAACAGATGCTTCCTTGCGGGCCCTGAATCCAGCTTCCTTCAATAAGCTCACTGTGCCTTCCTGGGGAGCATGCAAAAGTGCTCTCCAGAGTCCTAATCTCTGGGAGCTGTTCCTCCAACCAGGCTCCATTCCCTGCTCACCTCCGCACCTGGCCTCTGCCTCTGGCTTTTCTGCAACAGGTCCCTCCTAGCCCCTAGCGCAAGCTGGCTGCAAGATGGCCAAGATTAGAGGAACAAGCTTTTCCACAACAAAGAGTCTATTCCAAGAAGGCAGACCGATCTCAGCCACATCGGACTCTTTGTGACAGCAGAGGGGGCGATGGCCACATGGTACACTCAGGGGAAGAGACCTGCAGCTACGGCCTACCCCGGACAAGGACAGCGGCTGGTGGGAAATGCGATTCGCCATGAGGCCATGCACTGGCAAGGCGAACATTTGTCAAGCTCATCTCCTTAGCTGACACTTGCTAAGGGCCCTTCCAGCCTGAAGCAGAACCCAAGCAAACAAATGCAACGTAATTCCCTCTGCCACTTACTCTAGCATCCTCGGCTTGTTTTTTCAGTTCCACCACTTCCTGCAACAAGTCCTTGTTCTGCTCCTGGGTGGCCGCCAGCCTCTCCTCTGTGCCCCGCAGCAGCGTCTGCAGCTTCTGCAGAGCCTCCTCATGCTTCGCCTTGGTCTCAGAACTGGCTTCCTCATACCTGGCTTTCAGATCTTGACACTGGTTGTGGCTCGTTTCCATCTTCTTTTCCTGTGGGAGCCCCGAGAGAAGAAATGAGTCACCTCACCACAACTGAACTGCCCCTCACCTCCCTCGCCAGCAAACAGTCCCATGTGCTCCCTCCTTACCAGGTCCAGCAATTTTTTCAGCAAGTCTTTCTTTTCTTCCTCATGCTTTTTAGTTGCTTCTTTCTGGCTTTGTTCAGCTTTGAGAGTTACATCCCCAATACTTTTCTGCAGACAGCTCACATTTTCATTGGCCTTTGTAAGTTTTAGCTGTAATTCTTCCACATCTCTAGGAGAAGTTTCAATACACCGTGTCAGATTTTTCAAAAGAATGCTTTCAGTTCTAGAGTTCTACCAGAAAGATACTATTAATCAAATTGAATTAATGATTATAAATATTATGAGTAATTAATAACATCTGAAATAAGCAACCAAAAAACTTGATTTGTCCTGGAGACTAATTTTAACAACTGTCATAGCTATAAATACATTATTTAGAGTAGCATCTACTATAATTGTTAGGATTATTTCATGTCCATAGATCTACAGGGAAAAATGAGTGGAAAGTAAACATATTGAGTATTTACAAAGTGTCAAAATTTTAGCAGACTAGATTATAAAAAACTCATTCTAATGATGCTTGAGAACATAAAAATGACAATAAATAACTTAAAGAACTTGGGGTGCCCAGCTGATGTGGCTCAGTGGTTGAGCATTGACCTTGAACCAGGAGGTCACAGTTCGATTCCTGGTCAAGGCACATGCCCAGGTTGTGGGCTCGATTCCCAGTAGGGGGCGGGCAGGAGGCAGCTGATCAATGATTCTCTCTCATCATTGATTTTTCTATCTCTCCCTTCCTCTCTGAAATCAATAAAAAAATATATTTTTAAAAAAAGATATAACCATGTGGTCAAACAAAGATGCACAGAAAACATGGGACATCAGCCTAGAAATGGAGAAGGGAAACCTGTGGTACCTCTGGGCGTTACACCTATAAAACACCTATGGCAATGGAACTGCTCCAAGACCCCGTGTCACGGCCACCAGCGGCACCCGCCTCACAGCAAGTCTGACCAACGTTGGTCAAGCAAGGCCCAGTCGCCAGTCACCCACTAACACTGAACTGTGTGTGGTGTATGGCGAAGTGTAAACGTAACTTGTCCAAGTAGTGACACTTTCAGAATCTGAAGTCTAGTGGTCCTAAAGCAGGGGTCCTCAAACTTTTTAAACAGGGGGCCAGTTCACTGTCCCTCAGACCGTTGGAGGGCCGGACTATAGTTTAAAAAAAAACTATGAACAAATTCCTATGCACACTGCACATATCTTATTTTGAAGTAAAAAAACAAAACGGGAACAAATACAATATTTGTATTTGTATGTGGCCCGCGGGCCGTAGTTTGAGGACCCCTGTCCTAAAGTGTCCTCTGAAAGTGTTTGCCTTATAAAACATTTTATTTCCATATGGCAGCTATCAAAAGGAGAAAAAAATCAAACAAGACCTCAGAATAAAGACAAGAGCAGAGATTGGGTAACAGAAGCATTAGCATTGAGGAAGTACAACGGAGCGATTAAGAGCAGCAAGGACTGGGACCTGGACTGCCTAGATCTGAAACCTCAGGCAAGTTACTGAACCTCATTAAGCCTCAGTTTCCTTTTCTTTAAAATGGGAACAATAATATCCTCACCTCATAGGATTACTATGAGAATTAGGAAATAGTAAGGGCAGTAAAAATATTTTTAACTGCTGCCCAGCCAGTGTTGCTCAGTTGGTTGAGCATCATCCCATGCACCTAGCCGTCACCAGTTTGATTCCCAGTCAGGGCACATGCCCAGGTTGCAGACTCCATCCCCGGAGATGGGGAGGGGGGGCGGCATCCAGGAGGCAGCCAATTGATGATTCTTATTACTGATGTTTCTATCTCTCTCCCTCTTCCTAGCTCTCTCTCTCTCTCTCTCTCAAATCAATAAAAACATATTTTAAAAATATTTTTAACTGCCTGTAAAAGATGTTACTGCCATTGATAAACTACCTTTTCCTAACAAGTCAACGGAAGGTCTACAATATTTTATTCCTTAGAGGTTAAGCAGTAGACTCAAGTATACACTGAGGTAATAAGAGAAAGAAGAGACGAGAAAGAAAACACAACAACCCTCAAGACCTGGGCTACCCTCCCACCGAGGCCCTGCCTCAGAGCCTAACCTAAAGCAGGCACTCTCATGAGCATCCATACGTACCTTTCTTTCTGACGTAACTCATCATTCATTTTTGTCAACTGAGAAGAATTATCTCCTGACATTTTCATTATTTCTGCAATGTCGTTTTCCAGCTTTTCTTTTGCCTTTATCAACTGCTCTTCTCTTTCATCTCTCTCTCTAAATTTTGCCTCCATGCCTGAATAGACATAGAAAAAAAAATAGCACTGCTGTTATAATGAACAAAAACTGACTGCCTGTATCCCATACACCAGCCTTGCTCTGAGGATATTTACATATAGCAATCCCTGTGAAAATTATACTCTAGCAAAGAAGATAAGCAATAAACAAGATCAATAAAGAAAGGAAATACTATAATAGATAGTGCTGAGTGCTAAGAAGAAGAAAATACAAGCAGAGAAAGGAGCAAGAAAGAAGTTGGGGGGTTACATCTCTGATAAGGCCTCCCTGAGATGGTGACAGTTCAGTTAAGACCTGAAGGAAGTAAGGCAAAGGGGCCGCAGGCAGAGGGGAGAGTGAGTGCAAAGGCCCCGAGGCAAGAACGTGCTTGACATGCAGGTGTCTCCACGGAGGCCACTGCGGCTGGGGTGGAAAGGACAGCGAGAAAACTAGTGCAAGAGGAAGTGGAGAGAGATGGTAAGTGTGATGGTAAGGACCACAGCCTGTGGTCCTGAGTGATCTGGGAGCCAATGGGCGATCCTGAGCAGAGGAGTGGCAGGAGCTGGGGGCTGACTTGATGCTGGAGGATCACTCTGGCTGCTGTGCTGAGAACAGACAGAAGGGAACACGGACAGAAGCAGGCAGGAGGCCAACTGTTGGAGTAGCTCAGGTGCAAGGTGGTTGGCTTGGGTCAAGGACAGCAGTGGGAGTGGAGCGATGTGGTTGGACGCTGGCTCGTTTGAAAACAGGACCGAGAGGGTTTGCTGAAGGTTACGGACCTCAAACAGGTATTCTGTCCCATTATATCACCATAATGAGTGAAGACATTAAGCCTGAATAGATATGTTACTCTAACATACTACAATTATCTCAAATCCTAGGGAGCCTACTATACTTAATGTTTAGTAACCAGAGACATCTTCTTACCTGTTAGGTTTTCTCGCAACTTCTCCAATTCAGAAGACAGCGCATTAAACTGCTCCTCTTTTTGGTGTAATTTATTTATAGTTTCTAGTTAGGATAAAGTGAAAAGTTTAATATATTTCATAATTAACAAGCCATCTAGAGCTTGGCAAATCATATGCGTGAGATCTGAAGTCACAGGAATACTACAAAGTCCCATTGCAAATCAAACACTGTATAATGAACCTCAAGAATATAAGCACTTATCTCTTTTGCCTCCGCAAATCTGTAGATTAGGCAGGCACCAGGCATCCTTCCACTTAAAACTCAACAGAGCTATCAGGGACTAAAGCTTAGGCAAGATAATACTTTCCTCAAGTACACTTACATTTTAATCTGAAACAAACTTTAAGTCAAAAGAAGAAAATAATGCCCTGGCTGGTGTGGCTCAATTGGTTGGAACATCATCCCATACACCAAAAGGTAGAGGGTTTAATTCCTGGTCAGCGCACATACGCAGGTTGTGGGTTTGATGAACCCCGGTCGGGGGGTGTGCGGGAGGCAACCCATAGGTGTTTCTCTCTCACATCAATGTTTCTCTCTTTTTCTCTCTCCCTCCCTCCCTCTCTTCCTTCCTCTCTCTAAAACCAATAAAAATAAAAGAAGAAAAAATTGCTGGCATTTGAGGCTTTAGGGAGCCAATGGAATGCAGTATTACTGGGCACTGCAGGGGCCTCGAGGATGGACTTTGCGTACTGCAGGGGCCAGCTCCACTGTGAGAACGGGACATTCTCTAACGCAATCTGCTCACACACTAGAAACACATACTGTGCAGCCCAGCCAGCATGGCTCAGTGGTTGAGCGTTGACCTATGAACAAGGTCATGGTTCGATTCCGGGTCAGGGCACATACCCAGGTTGTGGGTTCAATTCCCAGTGTGAGACACGCAGAAGGCAGCCAATCAATGGTTCTCTCTCATCACTGATGTCTCTATCTCTCTCTCCCTCTCCTGTCCTCTCTGAAATCAATAAAATATATTTAATAAAGAAAAGAGAAACACATACCTTGCATATTCCTCTGGACAGAGACCGCCTCCTCTGAAGCACCAGCAAACTTTTCTTTCTAAAGAAAGAAGAATTGGGTATTCAGAATAGAGAGATTTCAAATTATGAAAACGAAATGTTTCAGTTCTAACTACGCTACCTAACTT
This sequence comes from Myotis lucifugus, assembly GCF_000147115.1. Lineage (NCBI taxonomy): Eukaryota > Metazoa > Chordata > Mammalia > Chiroptera > Vespertilionidae > Myotis > Myotis lucifugus. Next base: position 304,592 of record NW_005871559.1, on the reverse strand, counting down.
TTGTGGCTGGTTTTGTTTCATTAAAACTAACTTACACTTAAAACACGAAGGCATCAATTACTACCGTATGCATACGGTGCCTGTATAAGCACGAGTGCATGAGGTTTGCATGTGCGTGTGTGCATGCCTGGGCATACACATGCATCTGGATATATGTGTGAGTGTGCACACATATTTAAGTATATGCATGTGCGTGCATAGTGTGGAACATGCTTCCCTTACCTTGTTCCTCCATAAGCCTACGACTTTCCTTTCCCACTATGTCTGGGTATCACTGGCACTGCTTATGGTGATCAACCTTGCTTAAGCTCATGTTTTTGATGCAAGAGGCAAGGTAGGAAGAACAGTTGAGAAAAGCGAAGAAAAAAAATATCATACCACTTGGGATTAGGGAACGAGGATATAGGAAATAAAAAGGCATTTCCCGATGTGAATAAGCTAAGTTGTAAGAGAGAGTTGTGTGAATCTGCGGAATCAGGACCTGCCTTGCTAACAGAGGGTCCAGGGGTCCAGGATGGCTGGCTGTCACCAGGCAAATGGAGAAGACACAGTGCATGGCCTCATCATACATGAAACCAAACATGCTAGGTGCATAACTAGGAAGGTCCCTGTGTCTAATAAAACTAAGCACTCAATAGCTTGCCAAAGCAACACATCACCAGAGCAAAGGGCAGATATTTTTGAAGGTCCCCTTATGCACGGTTTCACTTTCCATGGTTTCAGTTCCACGGTCAACCAACGTCTGAAAATATGAAATGTGGAATCCAGAAAATAAACAATTTGATAAACAATTCAAACGTTTTAAATTGTGTGCTGTTCTGAGTAGCGTGATGAAATCTTGTGCCATCCCACTCTGTCCCGCCCAGACGTGCCTCATCCCTTTGTCTGGCGTCTCCATGATGGATACTCCAGCTGCCCCTTAGTACCTTGGTAGCCTTCCTGGTTATCGAATCGACTGTCGAGATATCGCAATGCTTATTGCAAGTCACCCTTATTTTCCTGAATAACAGCCGTTAGAGCAGTGGAGCTGGCGATTCAGACAGGCAAAGATCAGCATCACGTGCTTCCTTTGCATGGTGGGAAACCTTATTTCTGCCCAGGGCCATAGGGATATTTATAACACCATTCACGGACCATACAAAATTATCACCTTAAAAACTGGCATGTGGCATTTGGTCAAACATTTAATTAACTCGTCCCTAATGCCTTGGCAGGGCCAGACCAAATGATTTCTTAGGCCATATATGGCCCACGGGCTGGACGTTCCCCACCCCTGCAAGTGAAAAGGTGAAAGTCCTCAACTTATTAAGGAAAGAAAAAAAAATTGTATGCTGAGGTGAGAATCTTCTATCAGTGAAGCTGTGAAGGAACAGAAATTCCTGTTAGTCTTGGTGTTGCACCTCAAACTCCAAAAGTTAGGGCCACAGTACGTGATAAGTGCTTGATGGAAAAGGCATTAAATTTATGGGTGGCACAGCCGGCGTGGCTCAGTGGTTGAATGTCAACCTATGAACCAGAAGGTCACAGTTCAATTCCTGGTCAGGGCAGATGCCTAGGTTGTGGGCTTGATTCCCAGTAGCAGGCATGCAGGAGGCAGCTGATCAATGATTCTCATCACTGATGTTCCTATCTCTCTCCCCAACTCCCTTCCTTTCTGAAATCAATAAAAATATTTTTTTAAAAATTTGTGGGTGAACAAGCAGAAAACATGTCTCAATTAATGGCAAGATTTTGTGCCAGAAAGCACTGAGCCTGTACGAGGACTTCAGCAAGGGGCCCCTGAAACGAGTGACCACATAACGTTTACTACAGTACATTGTTATCACTGTTCTATTTTATTACTTATTGTTAATCCCTTACTGTGCCTAACTGATAAAGTAAACTTATCAAAGATCTGTATAGCATAGGAAAAAACACAGTACATACAGGGTTCGGTACCGTCGCAGTTTCAGGCATCCACAGGGGTCTTGGACTGTATCCCCCACGGCGGATAAGGGGGGACGACTGTAATACCTACCTTTGTTGCTAGTTTGGGTGTGATCTGATTCCCCCCAAGGTCTTTAGCAGCCAATTACTAATAAGTTTGATTTAAATCAGTACTTTGAAAGAGAAAGAACTAGGTACAATGCTTTTTCTTTGTGGAGATTTTTGTTTGTAAACAGGAACAATTCGACTGGCCAGAGACTCAGGCTCCCAGCAGGTACTTACCAACACCTGAAGTTCTTTCTCCAAAGCCTCTTTCACGTGACTGACTTCACTCACGTGCTCCTGGAGTTTGCTGAGTGTGAGCTCTTTCCCCTGCAGCTCTCTGGAAATGCTACTAGCCTACCATACACAGTTACGTGGTGCAGAAGCAAACGAACAAAAACAAAATAATAATGAGAAACAAAAAAATAAAACAAAAAAATATTATGAGAAACAAACACAACCAAACACAACTGAAAGGGATAAAGGTGGGGGTAAGAAACCATTTTTGTTTTTTTTTATTCTAAGAAACAAATGACTTTTCATAGTCAGTCCAAGATATAATGACCTAATGTCTATTTTAAGGTAATCAAAATAGAGTGTTTTTCTATCGCTATATTTGGAATATCAACATGATTAAAAGCAGAAAGTGCAGATGCTTACTTTCTGAGTTAGTTGAGCAATTTCATTTCCTGGACTTTAAAAGCCCTAAGATAGAAATGATGGGTACATGTGGTCTGGGTTATCATTTTCTGTATTTTTTATATGCCTAAAGTATTCCAACATCTAACATAAAAATGAAATTATAAAAATGCACTAGACCACAGTCATCAGAAATGGGCTTTCATTAAATCCTGATGTTAAAAAAAAAGTGCACCAACTTTTATATTAGCTGCATATTCCCCAGATTTTTGTATTTTGATTGGAATTTTGGAATCAAGTGAGGAGATTTGAGAAAAATTTCCTGTAAATAGTTTATCATCTTCAACGAAGGTTACTTAGCAATTTTTGCCATTTGTCCGTCCTCCCCGCTTAACCCTCACAACCCTTCCTTCTTTGCCGATAGAGCTGCTTCTGCAAAAAGCTCAGAACATTCGGCATCAGTGCCAGCACCTCACCGAGTGGCAGGAGGACTGGGAAGAGCATTAGCTCCTGGAACAAGCCATGAAATGAAGACATTGTTGAACAAGGCTCGCTGTAGGAAATGAAGCTGGCAGACGTTTCACCTAATTTCCCACGCTTTGACCAAAAGCATCCTCATCCGGTCTTTCCCCCCAAAGGAGGAATAGACAGTGTTCTGCTTGTGGCACAGAAACTCTCCAACGAGGCCTAAGAGGCACTGCAAAGGGCTCCAGGCTCTCAACCCGAGCTCGGCCGTGAGCGTCACTCATCACGGCATGTTCATATATTACAGCCAAGTACCGCTCGGAGCTCACATTGTTTTCATATACGACCTCACAGACAAGGCAACTATGGCGCTGGGAAAGGAGACGATCATGTAAGTTTCTATCGAATTCATTCATTCATTTACCTTAGCGCCATCAATTAGGGAGTTCTCTATTTTAGAAATAGATTCTAGACTGGAACTAAGCTTGAATGGGAGATCACAGAAAAGCATGGAGGTAAAGGAACCCACTGGAAACCAAAACGAATTCACATAATTGAGCCATTATTTTCTCCAATTTCCTCAGATGAAACCATACTCAGGATGATCAAAACATACTATATTCAAACTGGGAGATTTGTTAGCACCAAGCAATTTGTCTTACTTAAATCAAGAATTTGGAAGATGAGTTAACTTCAATGCAAAAAACAAACAAACAAAAACCACAAAACCATACAATGAAAAATAAGAAAAGCAAATGGAAAAGAAAAAGATGAAGGATGTCAATACAAACCTTGTCACTTGCAGCATTCCTTTCCACCTCTAAATTCTTAATCTGTTGCTCAGCTGCCTCAAACTGCTGTCTAAGTTTCTCGATCTCCAATTTACCTTCGGAACTGGCTTTCCGAAGAGCGTCCAGATCCAGCAGCTTTTCCTCGGCAGCCTTGAGCTGCGACGTAAAACTATCGATAACCTTGGTTTGCTCACTGCACTGGGCTTGCAGCACCTCTAGCTCCTTTACCTTTGTCTCGGCTTCCTGCAGTCTGTTCAAGGCGTCTTCCATTTCTACCAGGTGCTGGTCTTCTGCCTTGTCCAGTTTCGACTGGACGGCTTCCAGACTGTTCTCTTTCTCCTTAATGACCTCCATCAGCTTTGCCCTGACGGCTTCTATCTCTTGGGTGTGAGCAGACCGTTCGGAGTCTTGTTGATTCTGCAAGCTTTCTATTTCGTGCTGGTAATCTAGTCTCATTTTCTCTATCTGCGTTTTCAGTGCGGCCAGCTCGGCCGTCTCTGTCCCCACCCCCTTGCTGAAGGAAGCCTTCAGCTCCTCCATGGCCTGCTGGTGGGACGCGATGGCGGTCTCCAGCTTGGACTTCCACAGGGCTATCACATCCGAGTTCTCCTTGTTGGCGTGGTCAAGCTTGCTTTTCAGCGACTCGTTCTCCTTGGAGAGCTTCTCTGAGGCAGCCTGCAGAGCCTTCACCTCCTTCTGATGCGTCTCCTCCTGGGCTCCAAAGCGCTCCTTCAGGGAAGCGATTTCTCTTTGGTGGTCAGTACGGGCGGCTTCTAACTTCTCTTGCAAAGAGCTGATCTCTTGCAAAAGGGAGAGCGACGTGTCAACATCCCCGGCAGGTTTATTGGACTCGAGCCTTCTTCGCAGCTCAGCTACTTCCTGCACTCTCAACGCTAGGTCTTTCTCTAGCTCCATTATACGAGACTTTTCTGATACTGTAGCCACCTATTAACAGCAGTCCAAAAAAAAAAGAGATCATTTAAATAACAAATCACTGACGATTTTCTTTAACTTGGAAGATCTTAAGTAAACCTATTCCCATCTCAAGGCAGCAAACTACCCCCACAATGCCTACATGAGAGTCTGTCTCTAACTATGATCGTGGCTTAAGCCCAGTTCTGGTAGCTCCAATTCAAAACTATCATCTTTGTCAAACTTCCACCATCCTGACATGCTAAAGGAATCTAAAATTGATATTGAGTTTAATTCCAAAAAGACTTCCTTTTCCTCCAAAGAAGCTTAAAGCGAGGAAGTACACGATTACCAGCATGAAATTGATAAGAAGTTAACAGAAACAGTAACTTTCAAAGTTCTCAAATATTTCTGCAGGCTGGTAGAAAGAATCCTCCTTATTTTGCCTGCTTTTTCTCTCCGCTTCACTCAGGATGTATAAATGCTTATTGATCTGATGGGGATGATTTTAAAGGAATATGCTGTTCAGTATAGTAGCCACGAGCCACCTATGGCTACAGGGCACTTGAAATGGGCTCCTCTGAGCTGACATGGCTGCCAGCATAAAATATGCATCAGATTTTGAAGACTTGGAGAAAAAAGAACATAAAATATCTTGTTAATGATTTTATACTGACTGCATGATTAAATGATATTTTGGATATATTCGTTTAAATAAAATATATTATTAAGTTCACTTGTTACCTTTTTTGAAAAGTATGTTAATGTGAGTACGAGAACAATTCAATTATATATATATATATGTGTGTATATATATATATATATATATATATATATATATATATATATATGGGCTCATATTATACTCCTATTGAATAGTATGGGTATCAGAGGTGTAAAATTACCTATGCAATGTTTCAATGAATAGCACATCAACTGTAGAATAAAAGCCTCAACTGGATGATGAATTAACTTACTAACCTTCTTTTTTAAAAAATGACAAAGAAAGAATGACGACTTACCTGCAATTATATAAAAGAATCCTGCCCTAACCGGTTTGGCTCAGTAGATAGAGCATCAGCCTGCGGACTGAAAGGTCCCAGGTTCGATTCCGGCCAAGGGCATGTACCTTGGTTTCGGGCACATCCCCAGTAGGAGGTGTGCAGGAGGCAGCTGATCGATGTTTCTCTCCCATCGATGTTTCTAACTCTCTATCCCTCTCCCTTCCTCTCTGTAAAAAATCAATAAAATATATTTTTAAAAAAAAAGAATCCTACATAGCACCCCCTCTTGGGACTGTTTAATTCTGTCGCATTCTGAGGCGCACACCTCGTTCCCTTAACCCAGTGGTTCTCGGACTCCAGTGCACGTGAGCCACCTGGACACATGTCTACAGTGCAGGTGCCCAGTCACTCCCATATATTTTGATCCTATTTCATCTCTGGGAGGGACCCAGGTACCTGCTTCTTTTAAATACACACCCCAGGACTAAGAAAAACACGTAACCTGTGGCCTTTCTTTCTTAGGAAAGTATCTCCCTTAATTTCCCAAAGTCTGTCCTCAGGCAAAACTGCCTATGGGTTTGCCTCTCCTGTTAATTTGAGGCCAGAAAAGCCAGGTGTCATTTCTTATTCTTGCTAAGATCTCTACAGCCCCGAGCACACCGTTTATGAGCTGGGCTTATTGGCTTGTAGGAATCCTAAAGCACTTCCTAAAAGGAGTACAGGTGATATGCAACATATATGGGGCACTGGCTGATTTCACGTTTGACAGACCAAAAGTGAGGATCAACAGAAGACACGACTTGTTACAGAAAAATGACAGCTTGAGCCCTGACCAAGTAGCTCAGTTGGTTAGAGCAACGTCCCGATACACCAAGGTTGCGGGTTCGATCCCTGGGTCAGGGCACATAAAAGGATCAACCAACGAATGCATCAATAAGTGGAACAACAAATTGATGTTTCTTGTTCTTCTTCCTTCCTTTCTCTCTCTCTCTCTCTCTCTCTCTCTCTCTCTCTCTCTCTCTCGTGAATTAAAAAAAAATTTAAATTTAGAAAAAAAGAAAAATGACAGCTTGAATCGGAAATGTGTGAATAAGCCATGCAGTGAATGGATGTCTTCTTATCCACAGCCACAAAAAAAAGCATCAAAGGTGTTTGCTGACAAAGCAGTTTGGGAGAGGAGTTTGAAAGTAAAAAACTATCCTTCCTTCCACCGTGGAGCTCAGCCTTATCATCAGTCCCTTCTACTTCCCAGGCCAAGTCTTTGGCTCTTGAGCAATGGAGAGACCACCAAACTCCCAGGGTATTTCTCTCACCCCATACACAGGAGATAGCTTTAGTGTTGAGACTGACTGAGAACATTTTTTTTCTTCTTAAAAAAGTAAAAACATGACTTAGAGAAGAAAAATCACTCAATTATGTAGATTTTTAGATCAGTCGATGATTTGTCAACAGGGACATTTCTAAAAATACTAATGATTCAAAAGAAAAAAATCAGGTTTTATAACCAATAGTTGATCAGAGATAGAGTAATTTTTAAAATTTTAAAATTAAGATCTGGGCAATTTAGCCATTGACAGTCAAATTCATTGATACACACACACACACACATATTTTCTTCCATATAAATAACTCATATTATTTTTTAAACGTTTCATCACAAAACTATTCCCATAATAGTCAGACTCTGTGGTTAAGGGTACAGAGTCTGGGGCCAAATGGCCTAGATACAAATCTTGGCCCCACCTTACTATTACCTGTATGACCTTAGGCAAATTACTTAATCTCTTTGTGCCTCAGTGTCCTCATCTGTAAAATGGGAACAATATTACCTGGGGTTGTGGTGAGACTAAGTTAATACTTGTAAAGTACTCAGCATAGTGCCTGGCATGAAGTAAGCACCGTGTAGGTGCGTTTAACAAGCATATAAGCAAAAACATGACAAACACAATGGCTCCAAGGGGGCTCAGCGTGGTAAGAAGCCATTCTGCTTCCCAACACACCTTTCCTCCTACATCTGGCATTTTAACCACTGAGGTGACAGAAAGGAGGGAAATGCAAAGAGAAAGCAGATATCAAGAAAAAAACAGAAGGTAACTGGGGTAAAAGTCCTTAACTCTCACTTAAAAGAGTCAATGTTTCCATTCCCTTCCCCCAAGAGGCCAGGGACGGAGGCAGGAAAAGAGAGCTAAAGTAAAAAAAAAAACAGTAACAAAAATGTATCTAGAAACCCAGTAACTAGGAATAGGGGGATGAGAGGACAATTGACTGCTTATGGCGAACTGGAGAAATAAATTTTGAGGTAGGAATACAAAGGACCGCAAATGCAGCCATGTATACAAATGTATACAGTTGCAGAGTTTCTGGTCTTGGTTTTGGCTGAGTGAGGCACAGGAATGAGTCTTTTTACCTTTGACCAAAGATTTGACATAAGAGTCCTGTGCCTACCCATCCGTCTAAGCTCACGAACAGTATCAAGACCAAACTCAGGTCGAACCACTGGGTCAAGGCTTAGGCCATCTGCAAGGCGTGTCGCCCGAGGTGTCCAGCATTCACATACACGGGTCCGCTTCATTAAACAGTGAAAACCATTACCCTAGTGTCTTCTAACTCCCTCTGGAGTTTGTCAGCTTTGGTCTTTTCAAAGAGCAGGCTCTGTTCAAGCTCCTTAATGCGGGCATGCTCCAGTTTGGTCTGCGTCTGTTAGTAAAAAGGAAGAGGAAGAGAACAAACAGTGCCACCGTGACATGCCAGCACAGGAGGGGACAGCGGCATGCAGGCTGAGCCACCAGCACCTTCCGCCAGAGGACGAACAAGACGGGAGATGGAGACGGGAAGAGGATGGAAGTGAGATGAGGAGGTTGGGGGTGAGGATGTAAACTACCAACAGGAGGATGAGGTGGGCGGGGGGCATGAGCTAGGCTATTGAGAAAGGAAAAATGGAAAACACGTGAGGCAGGATGAAAAATGTCAGATGCATGCAGCCAAATACAAGTTATATTGATAAGTGAAGTTTATCAGCACAAATTAGAACAGTTAATATTCCTCTAAACTACCATTCTTCCCTCCTCCCCACAACAGCTATTTGACATTAACGAATATGTAACTGTCTTGGTGACTTTAAAAAGTAGATTGACCCTCACAATGACCACGATGACTAATACGGAGAAGGTAATGTAGCAAACTTTATGAATGGCCAGTAAATCCCTGGAGCAGCACCTTGCACTTGGGCACAGATTTGATATGAACAAGGGTCAAGCATGACACCTCACAGGGGGACTCTAGAAAGAGAGCTAAGGAAATCACACCAGTGGCCTCTGATGAGACTCTCAGCAACATTCTCACATCTGACAGGGAAGAGCCACTAACGCTCTAACTTGTTTCCAGCGGTGGCTTTTCTAAAGGCTGTCACCAGAAGAAAAAAGAAAACAGGAAATCAGATTTACAAAAAGAAAATTCCAGTAACAGTTATGCTCCACAGCCTCCATCCCTGAGGCTCAGAGCAGGAGAAACGTTTGGCCAAAACTGGACTCTTTATCTTGATCCCTAGACGTAGTTCTTATCTCAGAGGGAAGAAATGTTGACTCAACACAAACGCTGAGTTTGAACTCCACCAAGAAGAGCTGGTGAGATCCTACTGTGTTCCAAAACCCCTGAGCTCCTCCATCCTCCCTCACTCATACGGAGCCCGATGGAGAAGCCGGAGGTGACCTCTTTCTAGCAGGTTTAAGTACAACACAACCTTCATCAAATAATCCTGATGTCCGTCTGAATGCACCTCTTTCCCGCTCACCTCTCTCCCCGCGAGGTGCAGTGTAACCAACGGATAAAACCCACTGAGAGAGCTGTTCCCAGAAGCTTCTAGTTACTGCAGTAACTTAACTATTTTGTGGTTCCAACCGGTCAGATCTATCGGTCTGAACCATTACGGGAAATGAGAAAACGACAACAAACTCTAAATAAAGAAGCAAACAGTAGTGCAGAGCTTACTAGAGGGGGGGATGCTGTACACTGTAAAGGTCTTTACTACTGCCAGTGGACTCTGGGGAGGCCAGTGCATTCAAGAGCTCCCTTTGCTTGCAATCCAGGTATAATCACCATGGAACGCTTAAACAGTGAACACAAAATTAAAAACAAAACAAAGCCATCTCAACTCCTTCAGCTCTTACACTCAACAAAAGTAACACTGGAAACCTAGTTATCTGGATAGTCCCCTTCGTCCGGACATGCCTCAGACAGAAGTTGTTCTGTTCACTGCTTCTACAAGAAAATAATCTGATCCAGGACTACGTAACTGTGGTCGCAGCCTCAAGCACTGAAACCCAAATAGCAAAAGGCAACAAAACCTTTTTTCTCCTCTGGACACTGAGTTCAGTGTCCTGGGGGTGAAAGGTCACCACTTCAAGATAAAAAGCCCATGACCACTGAGTGTGCTCCTTGCCCCCTTCCGGGTGACTGCAGCGAGACCTCCCTGCTGGCGGGGTGCACACCAATGACCTGGGACTGCACCACGGTCTCTGACCAGCCATCAGCACGGGGACTAGTGATCCACTTCCACGCCATGGAATGCAGTCAAAACATTACACCAACAGGACAACCCTCCTTGTTAACTGACTCCTTTCTCAGAAGAAGACACGTGTCCCAGAGGGCAGTCCTGGGACAGGCGGAGAGGGCAAGCAGAGGCTCTGCAAGAAGCGCACAGAGAGGCGGGAGGGAGACCCCATGCAGACTGACACTGGACGCAGCAGGAGCCCGTGTGGGAAGGAGAGAGGAGACCCAGATCACTGAAGTAGCTGCACAAAAAGGGAACCTTCAGAACGGAGGCTGTCGTAAAAGTTCAGTCTTGAGTTGTATATTCTACCTGCCAGGAGGTGGTGGGGAGAAACAGTGTTTGCCTTAATTTTGTTCTCTTGTGGTGGTAAATCACAGTGAGAAGTTTTTGGGTTTCTTTCAGTTGGCATCAGAGCTGAAGCCTGGCTTTCGAGGTCACTTTGGTAAGATTTGAATTGGGAGTTTAATCTTAAACAGAAGGAGGGAGGAAAACACCTACCTGCCTAGTAGCACTGCTACCCTAAAAACCTCACTTCGAAAATAATAAATTTAAAACACTCAGTCTCTTCACTGAAGAATTCTAGCCTCTAGGTTCAAAAACTAGGGAAACTACCACAGTGACGAATTCCAAGTTTGTATTTCTAGTCAGCTGCAAGGACAGGCACTGGCCAGCAAGGGGTGCTCACACCCAAGGCAATCAGTCTGGGATTCGCAATTCCCTTTTAACTCTCCTGGGAATAAAATTAGACAATTTGGGAAAACTTCCCCCAGAATTTCTATAACTCCATCTAATATATTTTATGCTTCATCTCTTTTGGAATAATTCTATTAAAATTAGAAAACATTATGAATTAAGGCCAGGCCCCCAGACAAAATTAATTTTGCCCGTTTCTGACAAAATTTCTTATGAAGTAAACACATGCCTATGTATTAAACAAATGGATTTATAGAACTTAGTCATAACATACAATTTCTTCAGGATACAAATGTAACTGCTTTGAAAGCCACATGCACAGAAATATTAAGGTCAACGTCTCAAGGTCAGATTATGCAGTTAGTATTTGAGTATATCAATAAGCATTTTAATCTGTAATCAATCTGTGTTAACAAGGAAAATATCCACACAGTTAAGTGCCCTCTTACATTCTCAGGATCTTCAGAAATCTGGCTCTTTTGCTATCAGTAAAAAAATAAAAAATTAAACAACAACAAAAGAGAGATTCGACTAAAGTTTCAATGTTAGGGTTTCAAAATAACTTTGATTAATTTCAAGTAAGTTTATCAGACAGACTATATACTAGCCTAGTGCTGATGTAAATATTTTCATTTGTCCTTCTCTCAAACACCATAGGCTATATTTCAAATGAATTGGATGATGATATGAAACTTCTAATGAAACTTTTAGGGTGCTTGTAAGTGGATGAGGATAACACAAAAGTAAACTAAAGAAATGTAATTGTACAATATATGAAATGAATGAAGACTTATTATTACTAATAATCCATTAAATCCTGGGCTTTATAAAACTAAAATTCAGAAAATGTTTTCCTTACTTTTTGTTAACTATAAGGATACACTTATTTCCAAAGAAATCAGAGTTCCTATTTGGAAGTCCCTTGAAATGTAAGCATGGTGTGGGCAATCAAAAGACTCTAAAATTGTAATGGTAGCATAAATGTATATTTTGAGAGCTGCACAGAAATGTGCAGTTTTTACAAAAATATTACAGATTAAAGTACCAAAAATCTGCAGAATTTGAAAATTTTAATAATCTATACTTGTCATATATCTAGCAGTGGTTTGAAAAGCATCAAGACCATTGAACTCTGTTGTCTATTTGAGAAAACTAATATGAATAATTGTTACGAGATGAGAAACTTGATTGTAAAGAAAAATCCCTATTAATTTAAAATATGCCATGGAAGTAAAAGAAGCTAAAATATAAATTGCTCTTGTTTCTTTCTGGTAATTACTTTTGTAAAAAGCTCAACGACTAGAACATATATGTATCCCTTTCACGGGGTTATAAAAGGTTTGTCCTGCTCAGTGGAAGAAGCAAGGCTCTGTTTTGGACTATTAGGATGAAGCAGAAAATGCTCCTCCCAAGGAATGCAGTTTCTGGTCATCAGAGGGACACGGAGAGTCTGACTTGGGACACACTGCCAGATTTATGACTCGATTAACTCCAATTTGAGGTTTTTGAATTTCAAAGCAGAAAGAAAGAGTAGTGAAAACTTTACTGGGCCACAGGAGGTGGGATGGCTCGGTCGCAGGCGCAGAGGCCGCCCCGTCACCTCCGGCAGCCATGCCCACAGCCCCGCTGGCCAGAGGCTGGGCCCTGCCATCCCTCCGCTGCCCGTTCTGGCCACATCAGCTGGCACAATGATTTCGTCCACATTTCTGAACATGGGGACCCATAAACGCTTCAGACAGCTGGAGGGGTTTTACCTCAAGGTCGCCTTTAGTAATTGATTCTTCCTCCACCCGGAACTGAAGATCCTCCACCTTCCTGTGGAACGAGAGGAAACAAAGCACTTAAGAAAACGGGAACAAGTGTGCCCGTGTGTTTCCACAAGCAATACCCTGGCAAAAAGCACGTGACCATGGAAAGAAATGCCTCAGGGGCATAGGAAATAAATGCATCCTTAGGCCTCTGGTGTATGCACCTGAGAGCTCTACTCTTCCTCGGGAAGCTCCAGAGTTTTATCCAGGTCACGTTCCAGAAGGCAGGAGGTAAGAGCTGAGAAAAATCAACCGGTTCCCTTGGTCACAAGCACCAGAATGGATCTGATCAAGACGAGGTCTGCCTCATGGGAAGAGGTCTGATGCCCTCAAGCTACTGTAGAGCTGGGAGGACAGTTCTCCTGCCCCGCAGTCAGCAGAGCCAGGGCAGGTTTCACAACAGAGCAAACAGTCCGGAGGGACCTGTCACTGTGGCTCCTTTACCTGCACCCGTATTCAGGAGGCGGGGAGAATGTCCTATGTCAGTGATGGCGAACCTATGACACGCATGTTAGAGGCGACACACGAACTCATTTTTTTGGTTGATTTTTCTTTGTTAAATGGCATTTAAATATATAAAATAAATATCAAAAATACAAATCTTTGTTTTACTATGGTTGCAAATATCAAAAAATTTCTATATGTGACATGGCACCAGAGTTAAGTTAGGGTTTTTCAAAATGCTGACACGCCGAGCTCAAAAGGTTCGCCATCACTGTCCTATGTACAGTGTTCCTCTGTCCAATGAGAAAGTGGTTTCCCTGGTCAGAGACTGCATCCCACCTCCACTGGGCTGTCCCCTCACCACACAGAGTCTATGGCCATCCTGACTGCTAGTGAGCCAAGTCGCTGTCAGAAACGGCATTAAGTGCAACAGTTGAGGACTAACATCCCATAACCAGAGATGTTCGCATGGTTTCCATGAAGATGCTTTTCGTGGAGAGATTGTTTGTTAACAGCCTCAAAACCCTTCTATCATGCCCAAACTTACTTTCTCTCTCAGTTTAGCACCTGATTTCGTCCTGACCTGGAAAATTCTCTAATTGCCTCACGTGAGAGCCTTGCTTTCCGAATAAGGTATTGAGTTTCTCGAGGACAGGGACCGTGTATCACCCATCAGACATAATACGACTTCATCAGCCACCTGGGTAAATCCTAGGGAGCTGGGCCCAGCACACCCCCCATGGGGCTGGGTCTGCGTGAACGCCACCACACAACTAAGGCTGCGTGGCACACGGTAGGTGCTCCACAAATGATTGTTCAGTTAATCAGGCCATGTCTGGATGGTTACAAACGACTCACAGGAAGTCAAATCAATGCCAACCCTCCTCTCACAGAAGGAAGACTTCTATTCCCGCTGAACACGGCCATTCCTTTGGTTCTACGGGTTGATGCCAACATGGTTGCTAATGGGAAGGAAGTTTAAAAGGAAAAGGCCACACGTGCCCCAGGGGACGGTTTAGGATCACCTTTTCTCCTCTTCGAGTTGGTTGAGCAGTTCCACTTTCTCCTGTCGGCAGCTTCCACCATGGCTCGCAGCTGGTCCATCTTGGCCTCCAGCTCCAGGACATGCTGGGGAGGCAAGGGTGTCAGTGAGCGGCCTCTCTCTGACCCAGACAGGCCCAGGGACGCCTCCAAAGAGCTACGGCTAAGTGGCACCATTGTGGGCTGGCGTTCCTCCAAAACCTTTCCACGTTAGAATGTATTCTATGATTTTTATTAGGTTATTGTCAGCCGCATTCCCGGAGGACGAGGATGGAAACCACACCATGATGGCAGCAGGGGGCAATGTTACAACAATGCCCATCTATGGAAGCTAAAACTCATGCAGAGGATCGTCTACAAAACAGAAGTTGCGATCACAGGTGACGTCCAATTAAGCCAGTTCACCTAGCACTCACAGGCCAAAAGACCTGGACATAAAGACCAAGAGGCTACGGTGCACTCAAGAAGAACAAAACTCTGCCTTTATGACGATGCAAACTGGGACTCCAGGTCACAGCTTTCAAACAAGCCCAGCAAAGACATTTCTAGTGCTCCCAGGACTAGCTCCCGGCACCAGGAGGTAGTTCGGCCTCCTCCCTCAACTTAGAACCTGCCACCATCTCTGCAACGCGATCAGCTTAGAACCTGTCACCATCACCACAAGGCCAGCGCCAGACTTCACCTGGTCGTGTCCATCCCGGGCCAGGGCTAGCTCCTGCTCTATTTCCCCCACGTGGCTCGTGGCCTTGGCCACCTCCGCCCTCTCTAGATCCCGTTCGGCCAGCAGCTGCTCAATGTGCTGCTGCTTCTCTTTCAGGGCCTCCTGGAGGGCGGTGGTGCCGGAGATCTTCCTGGCGTACCGGGAGGAGGTTTCGGTCAACTGCAAAGGAAAGTGAAAGAAGTGAAGGGTGATGACCTACGAGGGACGCGGGCAGGGAGTGATGCATGCAGGGTGGGTGCCTCCTCAGCAAAGCGAAAGCGCTGCCCCGGCTCTCAGGCTTGCCAATGACTCGGAAAGGCTCTTCATCAAGAAAACAAGACAGCATTCGCCTCCTGTCTGTAAATTCCACAAAGAACAATGCAAAGAGGCCGTGGACCAATCAGGAAGATGTCTAGAAGAATGAGTGGCTCAAGTCAAAGGTACCCTGAGCTCAGCTGACAGAGCCTTACAGGAATCTAGAAAAATTCCACAGAACCCATTTAACACGTTTCTCTCCACTCCACTCTGACCTAAGCTTCACTTATAGCTGTCTTCTTGTTACGACATTTTGGGCAATCTTTTGATCTTTAGACTCGAAGTTGAGACCAATAGATCCCCCTCTGCATCACAAACCTTCCTTCAATTGATTAAATCCTTGGACCGTTGCCAGGACTTTCTTCATCTTTGTTTCAGAGTGAAAGGCAGAGGCGATCTCGCCAGCAATGTAGCCTTGAGGAGCTGAATGCCCATCCCCACAGAGATTTATAAGGACAAGATGAAGAGGACCACTGATCTGCCTTCGGGTGCGTGGGAGTGGGTGAGCGTGTGTGCATATGTCTGGGCAAGGACACAGATAAGAGGAAGAAAGAAAAAAACACGAGACAAAAAGGAGGACAAAGAGATTTATGGACAAAGAGAAGTAGGGGAGGGAAGGAGGGTGAGAAAAAAGGGGGCACGGAGAGGGGAAGAGGAGGACAATGAGAAGTAGGGGAGAGTGACTAGGAAAGGAGTGGATTAGGAGGGTCTCAGCTCGGTCACGTTTCACATGCCCGGATCCTCCATCTTGAGGCTAACGTCACATAAAAGCACAGAGCAAAGAACCTCCTACTGCATGTTAACAGATAATTGGGCAAGTCGACTACTATTCTTCCAAGCCCAGCTTTAGAGGCAGGTGGTCGAGAGAGGCCTCACGGCTTGGCGAGTGTGCGTGCAGGGCTGTTCCCTCAGCGACTGCTAGGTTGCGGGTCACCGCAGCCCTGACTTCACCTTCTGCAGCTGGGGCCTCACCTGTGGCTTGAATGCTCTTCTCTTCCTCAGTCTGAGGACGGGGATCTGCCATCCCCTCCAAGTGAGGCAATTTGATGACTAGGAGAGGCAAGGATCCAATCAAACCCGAGTAGTCCTTAGTGGCTTCTAGTTAGTGAAATTGCTTGAATTACACATACTGGGGAAGGAGGAATTCCTGTTCTCTTTTACACTTGACCTTGACTTTCCAGTTTCAGTACATGTGTGGTTGGATTAAACGCTCCCATTCCAACATTTCTTCCTGAAGACACTAAATCTGAGGTTCGTGCAGAGCTGCCCCAGGGGACTGCAGCAAACGGCAGTGAATTTCAAGTGAAACAGTGACACCTGTTGGACACCATGCAAACTACAGCTTGAGGCAATTCCGTTTCAGCAGGCTGAGGCTAGAAATACTAAACACTAAAGATTTATTCAAGGGTTTAGGGTTTACAAACCGGAAACACGGGTAGAAAATACCCAGGGTGTCCCTCTGAAGAAGAAATAAAATCTAAGAGTTCTCAAAGTGCACATTCCTGAGAAGGATCCGTCCTGCATCCTTAGCCTCTGGATGGGTCCGAGATGGTCATCTTCTGGACGTCCCGTGGTCTGGCTAATGGACATCAGGTGGTCTGGACGCGTGAACATTCTTTCCTAAGTTTAGGTTCCTCAGCTAATTAATGAATTGCTTCCTCGTGCCTCAGCCAACGCGGTTTCAGTAATTTAGCCGCTTGACCACAGTGACTCCATTTTCTTTCTTCACGCCTCAGGTGGTCATACATATTCCTTTAGGTGACGTCATGTCTTTCCGAAGCTGGGTTTGGGCTACTGCCATGACCAAAAGCAAGGACTATGCCAACAAAAATCAGTGCGGCACCAAAAATGAGGGCGGTGGTGCTCAGGGAGATTCCAAGATTTGACAGGTGCCCAACAGCAGCATACGACCTGGTAGTGATGCATGATGGTTACTCAAGAATGAATTTAAAATAGTTGTCCTTTTCATTAATAGGCGTCATTTTTTTAAACAGCTACCAACTCCTGAGACATAAATATTAAGTTATTTAAACCTAATTACTTAATAAACAGAACTGTCAGCTACTCCTGACCTAGGGCCACCATGAAAAAATAACCCAGACACTAAAGGGGCTGTGAACCTAGGAGGCCTGGGAATCTCTGTGCCCAACACTTCCAGATCATTCTGCAGGAAAGTCTTTAGACTTTTTTATATATGTGAGTAGGATTCTGTTGCCGAGATACATTTCTAGGAAGGCACATTTCAAATTTTCTATATTCTTGGCATATTCTTTTATCGTGCTTTTTGACTTAGAAACCACAGCTACCCTATATAAAAATATTTTTTAAATAAGCTGTTTTGCAAGGCGAGAAGACTCCTTTCTCTTTTGTTGGCGTCCTTCCCTAAATGAGTTGTCAGAATTGGTCTGAGAGTAAGAGGGGAGGCTGGGGGGAGCGAGGAGAGCTTGGCTATTTTCCAAGGAAATGGACTCATGATTACAACGTAATAGAAATGATTCAAGAAAGAATTCCTAACCCAGACCTGACACCTCTGTGGAATCGTCTGGGATTGACAAAGCAGATGAGACATCCACGTTGGAGTTTGCGGACCCCTGGAACAAGGCGTTGTCGAAACTGAGGTTTTTCACCTCTACTTCGTTGCGTCTGTCAACCTTTTCTATAAAGTCCATTTGTAACTGTTCTGTGGAAGGTGCAGACTTTCTCTTCAAATGCAAAATGAAATAGTCCAAGCGCGTTTTTACTGAACTGATGAGGAAGAAGAGCACCTGGGCTGGCGGCCCGAGCAGCACAACCCCCACTTCTAGGGCAGATCCCTCTGCCTTGCCTTTCCCTGCACGACATCACCCGAAAGAAGGCGAACCGAGATCACACCACTTAGCATCCTAACTCCTGTCCGTAGTTCACCATCATCATGCAGAGATCCCGACCTCAGCCTGGAGGACAACACTGCCATTTCAAAATTCGACAGTACTTGCCTCTCTTCAAGCAGATAAGCGTAATGGCAGGGGCCGACGCCAAAAAGGCACTGCTTTGACCCTGATAAGTGCGCGTTATCAACCAGAATGAGACGCTGCTATTTTATTTTAATTCTGATGACTCTATGTTTAGTGATCTAAATGGGGGGAGGGGGGAGAGGAGGGGGTGGGAGGAGGACATAGAGAGAGAAGACAAAACAAAACATAGCTCTTCCGAGCATCCTTTCAAGTTCTAGAAGTTCCCCTCTGTGTCCTCTGGCCCAGGTCGGGAACACTCCACACATTATCTGCTTTCAGAGGGTTAGACTGTATTCATGTCAAAATTGCAAGAACATGGCTTTGCTCAAAATACTTTAGTTCCTAAAACTGTTTGAAATAAGAGACCTACGTCCTTAAGGAAAAGGAACACCACCACCCCCAATTTTCCAGTCTTTCTTGTGCCCAAAGTAATTTCTGAGAAAAGCAGTCATCTCGTCGGTAGTGGCTAGATTCACCCAGAACTGCTACATCGTGAAGCCTTAGGAATCGGAAAGGGGTTGTTAAAAACTATTTTAAAACGTGTACTCTTGCTGGAGTTTAATTCTGTGACCCTGGCAAGGACATTCACAAGCTACAGCTAACGTTTAGCACAAGGGTGAGGGGTGACTTAGTATTTCTAGAAGCAGAGCAGGTGCATTGGCTGCCAGCGCTGGCCGTGCCGGGAGGCAGAGACATGCAGTGAGGAGAGAGAGGCTTACTAATCCTGTGCGACTGGGCTTGCTGCTCACGGAGGAGGCCACCGAGCTCAGGGAGCTGAGAGAGGACGCGGACGGGCTGCGCTTCAGGCTGGCGGGCGTGGCGGCCATCACTCGCCTCACCGCGGCGGCCTTGGCTTTGGCTGGCGTAGTGGAAGGGAAGCCGATCTTGGTCACTTTGTGGACGGGAGCAAACAGGCCATATTTGGGTTGACACTGAAAATACCTTGAGAGAACAATAATAAGGAAAGTGACAAAAAAAACTTCGTTAGGAGAAACTGTAACGAGAAAGCGCTCCTAACTCCTAAGTCATGACTGATTTGCTGTCAATTCTACCGCTCCGCTGGGGGAAGGTGGGGTTCACACGGATGAAGGCTGCTAAATAACCTCAGAAATGTTTTAGAAAACACACCATAAAAATAACGTCATGCACAGAGGATGAATTGCTCATCGGATACTAAGGTAACAAAGGGAATGAATATTTCTACCACCGGATAAACATACAGCAGAGGAGTTCAGCAATACAGTGATCCACTTAATAAAACCTTGCCAGACAAAGGGAGAAGGAAATCGAACAAGTGTCTAACGCTGGCAGCTCTTCAAGACACTCATTTCCATGTTATTAGACACAACGGGTGAGAGCTGCTCAGGCACCTTTTCGTGCAAGAGTGAGACAAGATGGTGCCCAATTCCAAACAAACCTTGTGCCAGCAACAGCCCCGTCATTCTTCCCAAGAGGCTCGTCTAACTCCACACCACACCACTCCCCCTTGGCAAAGTCCGTCTCCCCGAGAAACCGGACCACACCAGCCTTAGTGCCACCGACCTGCAAGAAGAGAGCGTTAAAGTGAGGAGATGAGCGTCGTACCAACACTTCATCTTCTGCAGTTCCCACCAAGATGGCGCACTACGCACCCTCACTTCTATCAGCAGGCTTCCTTCCCTTCTCCACTTCCTTTTGGTTTATTGTTCTTTCCTTCCTAATTTCTTCTTCTTTTTTTGTTAATTCTCACCAAGGGATATTTTTCCATTGATTTTTAAGAGAGTGAAAGGGAAGTAGAGAGGAGAGAGAGGGAGAGAAACATGGATGTGAGAGAGACACATCAATTGGTTGCCTCCCACACGCACCCCAGGCATGTGCCCATGATCAGGAATCGAATCCTTGACCCTTTGGTGCACGGGCCAACGCTCTAACCACTGAGCAACAAAGGACAGGGCTCCTTCCTAATTTCTTAAGATGTATATACTGTTTTTGTCTTGCTTTCTAATACTAAAGGCATTTATTTCTACTTTTTTCTCTGAATATAACTTTTTATGAGTTTGGGATGACACATATTCCCCCCCCCCAACTCTGTTTAATCCTTTGTTTTTATAAAAGTTTAAAAACATTTTGCCCGGCTAGTGTGGCTCAGTGGTTGAGCATTGACATATGAACAACCAAGATGTCACAGTTTAATTCCCCATCAGGTCACATGCCCAGGTTGCAGGCCTGATCCCCAGTAGCGGGCGTGCAGGAGACACCTGATGGATGTTTCTCTCTCATCGACGTTTCTATCTCTCTATCCCTCTCTCTTCCTCTCTAAAAAAAAAAAAAAAAATCAATAAAAACATATATTTAAAAAACTGCTTTAACAGATAGGGTAGAGTCTACTATATGTTAGCAGCTAGCTTGCTCATGCCAACGAGACGTCAGTACTAGATTTGGCACATCTGACCTTCTAACACTCTTAGGCATTCGTGGAATCTACAAGCAATCACCTCTCTAACACTGGCCTCAGTTTTCTCCCCACTCCTACACCACAGCATCCAGAGCAGGTGGAACCAACATCATGCGAGCAGAGCTCAGCACATTAGCTAAAGATGATGAAATCTCCTCAGCGAATCTGCTGAATTCTTTGCGGGTGAGTCTAAGTCACTGTCATGATGACTGTTCTTCCAAGAGGCATCTAACAGGCTGTGGGCAGTAAAATCTCCAAGCAAACCATGGGCTTCATTCAGATCGGAAGCTTTATAGAAAATCACCACAAGCCCAGCCGGGTGTGGCTCATCGGTTGAGCGTCAACCCAGGAACCAAGAGGTCACCGGTTGATTCCCGGTCAAGGCATATGCCCAGTTGCGGGCTTGATCCCCAGTGTGGGGTGTGCAGGAGGCAGCCGATCAATGATTCTCTCTCATCATTGATGTTTCTCTCTCTCTCTCCCTCTCCCTTCCTCTCTGAAATCAATTAAAATTTTTTTTTTTTAAAAAGAGCAACTGGGGAAAAAATAAAAATGTTCTCAGTTGATTTTTTAAAAAATCACCACAAAACAGACTGTCAATACTTCTCTAGATGCAGGTAATACCATATACATTTACCCTCGGGGGGAAATGCCAGGCCACTACATTTGTTTACTTCCCAGAATGCGCAGTTTTCTTATACTTTTCCCCCCACCAAACCTAAAATTCCTTTTTTTATATGTGTGTGTGTGTTTATTGATTTCAGAGAGAAGAAGGGAGAGGGAGAGAGAGAAATATCAATGATGAGAGAATCATTGACCAGTTGTCTCCTGCACACCTCCTACTGGGGATCAAACCCACAACCCGGGCATGTGCCTTGACAGGGAAGCAAACCCCCTTCTCGTAAACTCCTGTGAGAAGTAAGAGCAGGGATCAATTCTGCAGGGCTAATGAGCGGGTCTGCAAACAGGAAATAGGAAACAGTGAATCCTTTTCGAACTCTCCAATCTATTCATTATCAAGTCCCAAACAAGCCATTTAATCTCACTGGCCTGGGTTTATAAAGCTATAAAAAGTCCAATGAGTGGTAATAGGGCTTGTTTCACAGGAATTCTGTGAGCAACAAAGATTTTGTAAGGTGGCTTCTGGATGACATCATTTTGAGCCTCCCCATCTATAACATATGATGGTAGGTAAACCCCCTTAAAAAAGTAATGTGACAAGAGCAGATGATGTATAGCAGATATTCTCTTAGGAACTCTATTTGACTAGTACTTGAATTAATTTTTTTTCACTTTAGTTGGTGGGGAAATAGAGGTTCTTGTGCATCATTAAAGCAAGAAAAAAACTTTTTAAAAACTTATAAAGACATCTAAGTCCACTTCTGAGCCTGTTTTGTCAAGTATAATTACCTTAATATTTATAAGTTATAAACTCATTCTTTTGGCTAAACTGGGAGATAAAACTAGAATCTATCACGGCAAACTTATACTCACAACCCTTTTCAAACTACGTGGCGAGGTTCTAATTTGCAGCATGTTTACACATAAACTGAGCCACTAAAAAAGCTGATTCCTTTCTCTGTTAGTGGTCATTCCTCCAGAACAGACTCTAAGCCTGTATTTCTAACCACTCATCAGTGATTACATCTCAGTTCAACACGACGACTTTGGAAGGTTTCTGGACTCACCAGTACTCTGTCTCCAATTTTGAGTTCTCGCTCTCCTTTCTTGACCGAGCCAGCCTCTGAGAGGTTGGAGATGGATTCACTGGCAGTTTTTGTGAGGTTGCTGATCGGAGGTGTAGCCGAAGGTTCCTTTGCTGTTGGCTGGGACGACTTCTGGGGAATATGTGAGGGGGTGGCTGGGGAGGAGGCTGTCATGCTGGCTGCAGAAGTGGACACAGGCGAGGTCGTTCTGGAAGCGTGAGTTGTCTGCAGGCTACTGGCTTCATCTTCAGCCTGCACCTTCCTTGTCAACTTGGAAGGTCGAGTGAATATGCCCTTTAAAGGTTCACACTGGAAATACCGGACTCCTGCCACTGAGCCATCATTCTTGCCTATGGGTTCATCTAGAACAATCCCGGCCCACTGGCCTGGTGCGAACTGAGTTTCACCCAGAAACTGTATAAATCCAGGCTTATTTCCGTTCACCCAAACTCGCTCCCCAACTCGGAAGTCGTCCACAAATTCCTCTTGTGTCTCAGAGGAAGGGGCGCCTGATGCTTTTTCACTGGATACTGCTTTTTCTGCTGGAGCTGCGACTGAAAACACAAGAAATGATCAGAAGAGATTCGGTTTCACACTCAAGCAAACCTGAAGGGAAATACACCAGAGAAAGCCAAAGTGCCCTGTTTTTCTTCCTTCACTTCTTTTTTTTAGCAAGGAGGCAAAAACTACTGGCCCCATCACTACCATGTTCAATGCTGTTGAAACTCAGTGAGCTGATGAGATTTAATCCTTACCTGCAATTAAGATAGGATGAAGTTAAAACAAGAAAAAAAAAATGTAGTCCTTGCCCAGCCCGTGTGGCGCAATAGTTGAGCATCGACCGAAAAGGAGGTCATGGTTTGACTCCCAGTCAGGGCGCATGCCTGGGTTGTGGGCTCGATCCCCAGTAGGGGGAGTGCAAGAGGCAGCTCATCAATGGTTCTCTCATCAGTGATGTTTCTCTCTCTCTCTCTCTCTCTCCCCCTCTTCCTTCCTCTCTGAAGTCAATTTTAAAAAAAATTTTTTAAAGTAGTCCTTTTCCAAAGTTCATAATGCAGGTCTGATTTCATTCTTTCCTCCACCCCCAACCCTGAACGTCATGAACAAATACCCGCTCAGATCCACTGAGATGGGCTTCATTCCCACATTTGAGTAGTCAACGACAGCTGACAAGGCTAGGACCATTTGACCAGAGACTGGCATTCGCTTGGATGAAGGAGGGGTTTGTGCTGTGGTCCCTATCATCATTCCTCCAAGACAACCAAAGAGACCCATTCCTTTGCTGGTGGAGATGGCGGTCACAGCGAGGCAAGAGAGACAGCATCTGGCCCCATTAAGGCAAGATGACCTTGTGCAATCTCTACTCTGCGGTAAAGACAGAAGTTACATTTTGCCAGAAGTGTGATATTTACAATGGAAACGCATTCATACACTCACCCAGCAAGCATTTAATCAATATTTGGTGTGAACTGGAAAAGCAAGCCCACATTCTTCATCACTCTACCATTTCCTAGGCACATTGTGATCTTAAGATGTCACACAATCCCTCTGAGCTCAATTTCCTCATCGGTAAGGGGGAAGTAATATCTATCTTGAGGGTTTTTTAAATGAGGATTAAATGAGAAAATGTATTTATTCATGCTGCACACGAGCTCCTGCCACTCTGGGACAAGTCCTAGGCACGGTTCTTCGCTGAAGGACAGAGCAAGACAACACAATCCATGCCCTCACAGGGCTCAGTCTAGAGATGAGGAGGCAGGCAGTAAATAAAGAGACACAGCCGCTCGTTTCAGGTAGCTCAGGTGCTGTGGAGGAGACCACGCCTTTGGGCAGAGCAATCAGGGAAGGCCTCCTGGAGAAGGTGACATCTGGCCCAAGACTTGATGAATAGAAGTCAATTGTGCCAAGATTGGGGACAAGAGGGGTCTGGCCGGCCTAGAGCAGATGCCGAACATCTCTGTACACTATGCTAAGGGAGTCCACAGAGTTTTGATCTGTAAGGATCAAACACCCACGGTACTTAATTTGACCACCCTTTTATCACCTGACACTAAATCAAGTAAAGATAACCTACAAGGGAAACTCTTCACTGATTCAGACTTTTAGCCATAAGATGCTATTCTGTTCATCAAAACATTTTCAAATATTTTTCAAGAATGTGACGTTTTCTAAGATTATCTTTTTAAAATCTTCACACTGAAGCCTTCATATGGGGCTATAACTTCTTTGCTCTGGAGGAAAACATAAGGCATTACCAGCAGTGGGTGTCTTCAAGGCTGTGCTGCCAGGCTTGAGGATCTTGGTGGGGACCTTGAGCCCGCTTGGTTTGAGCGCACTCATTGTCCCCAGTACAGCAGAGCTGCGCTTCCCGTGCCTGCTGCCACTACCTGTCCCCGACCATGGATACAGCTGTGGGTGCTTCTAGAGGGAAGTCGGTCTCTGGGTTAAATCTGCAGAGAGAAAAACATAAAAAGAGTTTAGAATCTATAGAAGAAAAAAGGTAGATAAAACAGTTATTATTAAAGCAGCTTTCACAGCCTCAACTTTTCCTTATCTATGATAATAAACCATCGCTGCACTGAATCTAGGAACCTAGAAAATTCTAGATACTAAAAACACAAAATGCTAATGAGATGAGTTTACAGCAATTTACTATCCTGAAGATAAGTAGCTAACGGTAGCAATATATTACACATGCAAAGGGGAAAAGAAAAAAAGATGGTCGGTTTGGCTCATTGGATAGAGTGTCAGCCTGCAGACCGAAGGGTAAGTACCTTGGCTGCAGGCTCCTCCCCGGCTGGGCCCTGGTCAGGGCTCATGCAGGAGGCAACCAATTGATGTGTTTCTCTCACATCGATATTTCTCTCTGTCTTACCCTCTTGCTTCCACTCTCTCTGAAAAAAATCAATGGAAAAATATCCTCAGGTGAGGATTTAAAAAAAAAAAAAAGGTGTTCTTGCCCCACTAACAAACTGAACATAACTGAATTTTTGATGCCTATGCTCACTGAATCAAGAGTTTTGGACCTAAAATAAGACAAATTACCCTTCTTCTCCACCCTGTTCAACATGTAAGGACCATAACACACAGAATACTATAATTTAGGAATAATTTTTACACATATTATTATCCCATAACACATAGAATATTATAATTTAGAAATAATTTTTACACATATTATCCCATTTGAGCCTTTACGACACTGTGGATTAGCTACTATTCTTATCCTTTCTTAAATGAAGAAGCGCCTCAGATTAACACATGTATTTTTCTTTCATTTGGCTAAGAAGCAGATGTGAACTTGAGTGTGATTTTTTATAGTTCTTACAAGAGATCATAAACAGTTAAAAACACTAGTACCAGCGTTACTAAAACAATCTACATATGTAAAGCACCAAGAATTCACAAAGCACACATATAAGTCAGTCACATTATATTATAATCTTGCTTTCCAAACTACAAGATGGCAACATCTATATATATAAAAGTCTAAGCGACCGTTCAACCGGTAGCTATGATGCGCAATGACCACCAGGGGGCAGGCGCTCAACACACAGGCATGGAAACATGGAACAGACTAATGAATCTCAGAGGGAAGAG